>NC_040018.1:12941029-13081682 GCF_000972845.2 Larimichthys crocea | reverse complement strand
TAGCTTTTGGTAATGTCGCTTGACATTATACTCTTTAAAAACAGCCACTGTCTCTTTGCAAATGAGGCAGACACAGTTGTTGCGTATTTCAGTGAAGAAATAGTCCAATTTCCATCCATCCTTGAAGCGTCGACCCTCGCAGTCAACTTTCCTTTTTTTGTTGATTGTCGCCATTTTTTAACATTGGCGGCAAAGGGTCACTTTGCTGCCCTACAGTGGGTAAATGAGGAACAGCATTTAGTGTGCAAGCTGCTTCATATGCTGGTAACAGTACTGCTGCCCAAGCTGCGCGAGTGCGCACAACGTGCGGGCCAGACGTTACTGATTTTATGACAGAGGCCGAGGGCCGGATGAAATTTGACCACGGGCCACATTTGGCCCCCGGGCCGGACTTTGGACATGTCTGGCTTAAAGGGTCTCAACATGGATGATGAGAGACTGATTGTTGAAGTGGAACAACACACAATAATTTATGACACAACAGATGCTTTTTATAATCTCTCCACTTCGGAGAAGCAAAGTCAGCTGTTTGTTGTTGTTGTTTTCTTTATACACAGTTTATCGCGGGGTCTCGAGTACGTCCAGGATTCTCGGGTGATTTCCCGTGAATATGGCCGGCTCGCTACGCTGCCGTTACGCGGCCAACACGCGCCTGGTGTGAGTTGACACAGGGCAAAGGACGCAGCTAAAATGCGGCGCAGCCATTACGCTGCACTTACGTCTCCTGTGAGTCCCGTGTGAGGCAGCAATAGCTGAGTAGGTCCCGCTGTTTACTGATGATGATTACGTGACGTGATTTCGATACTTGAACTCAGTGACCTTATGACTTTATAATTTCCCACTGCGGTGTTGTATGTAGTGTATTTGGAAACTTTACAAAGGGAATAACTGATGAATTTATACATGGAAAAGTCACCATTACCTGCCCAGTCCTCCACACTGACACTATGGTGAACTCAATATATGGAATCAATCTTGTGTCAAAAAGTTGAAAGAATACTTTTAAAACAGCAAGCAAAAAATCACAACTCAAAATATCAAAAAAAAAACAAAACCAAAAATACAAAAAAAAAAAAAAAAAAAAATCAAACACAAAAATTTAATTAAAAAAAATACAAGATTGCAATGCAATCATTTGAGTAATCATGTAAAATATGTGTCTTTGCCTCTTTCTCAGTTTTGTTTGATGCCATTTTCTATGATTACGATTCCAGCCTTCTCGTTTGCGCTCCCTGACTTTTTGATTGCGGTTTTGACACAAACGTGCCTGGTGGGTGGGATTTCCATGGGTGCATTCCCATTGGCTTATTTATGTTTGACGGGCAGCTAAGCAAGCGTATGAAGCGTATGCCGTACTCTGCTTCTGACTGGTCTTATTTGTGTGTAGTCTTTTGTCCCATACGAAAATACAGATGTGCGGTTGTCGGTTCCCGGGTTGACCCCAACATAGACATATATACATAGACGCCGCATTGAGCGCTGAATCGTACGTCGACATCACCGTCATATTGGATGTGGCAGATCTGCCTGTAAACTAATACAAGGAAATGGACTGAACTTCATAAAGCGCCTTTCTACAAAGTTCTTTAAGTGAATGTCTCTTATACACCCATTCACACACACACTAATATATCTGGGAAACAAATAGGCACCAATATGGCGGACCCGTTGACGTATTGCGACCAACGACCAACCCGCTCAATGCGGCATCAATGTATATATGTCTATGGGCCCCAACTGGAGAAGGTGGGGTCAACATCGGTACACGTCCGTGAGCTGTGCAGGGCCGGGATTAGGCCTTCCCGCACCGCCAATCAGAGGGCCCAATAACGCAGCATCACGGGCATTTAAAAAGAGAATCCAGGCGGCTTGTCTTTGTCTATCGCCTTGTAGTCGAAATTGTGAACGTTAACTTTGGTTTAAGGAGGTTTTGTTTTGTGTTTAATTACTGGGACTGGGCAGGGTTTAGTTAGATTTACTGATTACATGTGAGAAGATTTTTTGTTAGATTCATAAGTTTAGGGGTGCTGTTTTGATGTATATTCTGTTATTAGATAGTAGCTTAGATAGTGAGGTTTTTGTTTCTTGTTTTGTTTAAAATAAAAACATTAAAACTTGCGAGCAGCACGCGTCAACTTCCACAGAGCACCTCGAGCGGGCGGAAGCAAGACAGAAAAAGAGAATCTGGTGGATTTTCAAAATAAAATACCCTGCGCAAACTGCCGGTCATAAAAACAGACAAAAGCGAAACTAATTAACTACGTAGCATATTTACACATGTAGAAGCATGTTTAGAAGAACATACACCGGGAAAATGTCCAAATCTGAGCAGGTAAACAAAGTCTAGCGGACTAAGCACTCGCTTCTGAAACACTCTTGGTGGGGTTTAAAGTCGCGTGCAGGACGGACCAAATACGCCGCGCTCACGCAACGTGCCTGGAAGCCTGTTTGACCAGTGAGAGCATGCGCTGTGTGGGTTCCCATAGAAACCGCGGTCCCGCGAAATAGATTGTAAAGTGCCTCATTATCACCAGCCAAGCTGGCTAGTGAGTTTTTTTTTAATACACACCAAAAAGTATTTTCACCCGCATTTGGCAGGTCGGTGGGTGTTAATTTAGAGCCTGAACAATGAGAGACCAATTGTTGAAGTGGAACAACACACAATATTTATTATTATAATCTCTTCCACGTCAGAGAAGCGAAGTAAGCTGTTTGTTGGGTCTCGCGTGATCTCATGTGAATACGGCTGGCTCGCTACGCTGTCGTCACGCTGCAGTCACGCACCCGGTGTGCGTTGAGGATGGAGCTAAACTGTGGCGCAGCCATTCCGCGGCACTTACGTCCCCTGTGCGGGTCCCCAGTTTGGTTGGACAGAATCTAATGGTCACTCCGTAGATTCATTTTATTTGTTTCCATGGCTTTAGTATCTTTCATATCTGGCAACCAGGAGCCTCGGCATGAGTCATTTAGTTATAAATCAAAACACACGGAAAAAAAAAAACTGCCTGGTCCGTCATGGCAAATTTCAAAATAAGAAATATACTGACTATAGTAATTTGTCAAGAAGCTTGTCTTTCAATAGAGCATCTTTCCTAAATCTCTAATCTCTAATACAGTAAATATTTATTGATAGTGAAAATGGCAAGAACATTCTGGAACTGGTATAATATAAACATGACTTTTTCTGGTGTTACCTAGACCCTGACGTTAAAGCACGTATCATCTACTCAACGAGCAGTGGGTGTTGCCGCAGGCCCCTCCTCCGCCCCAAAACACTCACAGGCGGCCGGTCCTCACGGAGCAGCCCCTCCAAGCTGCAGTCAGAGCAGGAGATTCACCACACTACATCCAGACTACAAATGAATTGCGTATGCGCAAAGCTGTCACTTTTTGTCTCTCCAAGGACGTTAAGTCCTCTCTCCTACAGTGTCCATTATAAATACATGTACATGGCTGATTATGCAAATTAGGCCAATAGCTACTTTCCTTACTGAGGAGTTGGCAACACTGAATGACATTAATTGCCCATAGGTTTCTGAAGTGCTGTTTGGCCGCCGCCATGTTTGGATGTACTGCTTCTTCTGCCTCCTGTCTAATCCAAATATCGGTAAAGACGCACATCATCATCTGACAAATATAATAACCACCTACTTTGTACCTGTACTATTGAAGGCAATTGCATGTCCAGTTATTCCATTACCTTAAATATTTAAATGTAATAAATGTGATGATGTCCAGCTGGTAGGATGTGCATCCCATGTACTCAGGCTGTGTATTGTAGAGTGGGGACCATACCCACTTTGAAGGTAGGTAGTGTACACCATGTCATATCATTGGTGCACCATGTAATGTGTTTTCTTCTGGTCTAGCACATCTTTGTGTTCTCCTACTGTATATACTATAGCAGGATTAAGTGTAACCAGCAATTTTAATAGAAAATCACAAGGGAGTTAGCAGTGTACCATATCTTTTATACAGTAAGCCTTGCCGCCTCCTTGCAGGATCCAGCCTGCTAACTGTGACAAACTACAAGGAGGTGAACAGACTAAATATTTCTTATTGTCGTTCTGAGACAAATATTTTACATTATTTATCTATATCTGCAAATCTTCTACAAGTAAATATACAATTTATTTTCATTTTGTTTTTATTTTCTTTTTTTAGATAAAATTAGGTATAATGTAAAACAAGCAACATAGTTCCCACGTCAGACGCCACCAGGATGTCCAAACAATACTCCTGTACAACTATATTGCATCAATTTTAGTGGGTTTAAAAAATGTATTAATGTTTAAAGGGAGTACTGCACTTTCTAATACATCTTATTCATCCAACCTTTTTAATTCATGTAAATTTAAGGACCAGCGTGTAGGATTTAGTAGCATGGCAAATGGTAAATGCACAGCTCTTCTGATCTACCAACTACAGTACTAAGCTCACTCCTACACGCTCACATAGCAATAGCACAGCCATCACAAGCTATGTGGACTTGCCCAAAGATACTTTGACTGGATTGGGGTTCCTTCTCCTTTAGAAAATATGATTATTAGACGACTTAATTTCCTGTATTATGATGACTTTTAATGGATATCAAGTACAAGGCCCCAGAATCCCAATGTTCCTAAGCTTTATCTACATGCTGCAGTGTCTGTTGGTCTGACTGGAGCCTATATGGAATAATAGTGTTACTATCTAGCAATGTTTAGATAGATAGATTGAATTAATAGTCCTTTCAGATTGGAGAAAAGTGTAGTAAAGAAGAAAGAATAGTGTAAATGCTCATTTAAATGTGAACTAACATGTTAAATCATAACTTATCATGAAACTTGCATGGTGTTATTTGTCACATCAATGTTAGGAGACTCTGTTTGTCTTTGCAGTGTAAGATAACAGGTAGTTGTTCCTTCCATCAGCTCTGGTACAGGCACAGTGCAGTAGTTTTGAGGCAGAAGATGTGTTGGAATCAATTGACCCATGACTGTCTGCAAAGTCCAGCACATCAAAAAGGCCAAACTATCTAGATGAAAAACTCTGTAAGAGGATGTTAAGTCCATGGTTATTTACTGGAGCCCAGAGGAACTCACCAGACTACCATGAGAGAAGAGGCAGTAGAAAACTAATTAGACTTTCCCCTGAGATTATTTCCATTAATTAGAATCATTCAAGGGTGTCATTGTAATCGGGTCAGCGTGAGGGTTAAAGAAGTAAAACACAAAGGTTAAAGAAAGTTTTTTTTACTAAACAAACCCAGGTTAAAAAGACAAATAAAATAAAAAAAACTCTTTAGTAGCGTTTAATGGAATTCTTCATGCATTAAAAACAAATCTTCAACTCATTTTAAATGTTTAAGTAATTTAGCTGGAAATGTATTGAAGTCTGCAAGAGTGCAGTCGGGTTACAAGTTATTTGAAAGGAGGCAGTTGGTTGCTTCGGTCTATATTTAGTAAAGGGTTGTAAAATTAATTAAAGAAATTAGATATTAATTAGAATTCTAGTGCCTAACTTAAGAACTTTTCATTCTAACTACATTTTGCAAGTCGTGATGTATATTATTAGTTAGAATTATTAGTCAATTAATACATGCGGCAAGAAAGTTGAAACCCAGAGCTGAATGACAAACTGCACACAAACTTTCCTCAAACCCAAATCTGGCTGTGTCATGTTTTATGGTCAGCTTTTGATGAGTAATCACTTTATTGAGATTTTAAATGAAGACACTGAAGTGCTGCCTACTGAAGGTGCTAAGTCACAACCAAGCTCTGGCGTAAATGCCACTGATTCAAACACCAATAATTTCAAATAACTTATGTGCACCCTGTGCAGGTAAATGGCCTCATCACTCATTTGAAGTCCCAGGCCAGACCATCCTCTCTTACATCACTTCCACAGTGTAAGACCTAATCAGAGACAGTCATTTATCCTGCTGAAGGAATATGACTGCCATTACTGGACTGAAAGTGCTGTGTGTGCAGGTACACCACACACTCATACATAATGCCTATCAAACTGCTCATTAATATTGTGAAGCTATTTCCAGATTCCCTCACGGGGTTCTTATGCTAACGTGCGCAGGAGCACGACATGCTTTGTTTGGCAGATGGGGTTGGAGACGGTGACCTGGGATATTAAATGCAACACTTATTCTTGGACAAGCTTTAGGACAGATATCACAGATGCCCAAGACAATGACAATGGTGTGAAGCTCACGAAAACTATTCATATGTGGTAGCCATTATTACTCAGTATCACTTGCATTTGTTCATATTCTTGTGAAGAGACAAGGATGACATCCTTTGCACAAACTTGCTGTCAAGTAAGAAACCCACATTGGCTATCCTGCATAATGAAAATCATTTCCATTTATAGAACACTGTCCCGTAATATGTAACCGTGCTTTTGGGTGTCGCTGCAGATTAAACAGATGGCAGACTGTAAAGATCTAGTTTGACATTTGAAGTTGTTTGGCTCGATGCCCTAAACTGTAGCTCCAGTATGGTAGTGGATGTCTTTTTTTAATACAGGCAGATGGGAACAGGAGACTGCAGATAAGTGAAGTAGTTTTAACTGATTAATTCAGACATAACCTCAGGACCACTGGCTGGGTTGGTTTGTTGCTGGCATTGTCAGTGGTGTATGGCATTTGGAGGAAACTCAGGCAAACAAAGTCACTTTGTTTTTTTAAAAACTGTAATGAATGGTTTGTTTTTCAACTAAACTTGGACAGATGTACTTTTAAAACAGTGGCTGTGAAAGGAATTAAAAGGATACATGCCAAGGTTAAGGACACAAACAGAATCTGAGACAGAACAGGTACGAGAAAAAAAGACATACAAATCAATGGTGAAGCAGACAGGCTTGCAGTCAGATACAAGAAGCTTGTCCAAACAAGCAAACAAATCCAGAGGGACCAGGTGAGTGGGAAGGTCATAAACAGGCAGAGAATAAAGAACAAGAAAACGGGTACAGATGTCTGGAATACAAGTGCACAACACAACAAACTAAATTTGCTAGGGATAAGCAGAATCGATGCACACATGTGCAACAATAACCTCAAGATTACGAGGTTTGTGGAGCAAGGTGCTGCAATAGCTATGTACTGACTGCAAGACCCAGGGTATGATGGGAAACTCTTGGCAGTCCCCCGATCAAAGAGCTGGTTGTTTAAACCACATTTTATTGAACATTTTCTGTGTAAGTGTAATATTTAAAGCTAGATTGTAGGCTAACCAAGATCTGCATAGGGGGGCTAAGATGTTATGAATACATCAAGAGTGACTGTAAAAGAAACATTTCTCTTTTTTTTTTTTTTGCTTTAGCTGACCAGCATCTCTATGTGCTGTAGACCTGCATGCCAGAGTGCAGTGCACCCAGATCCCTGAGCTCCATCCTGAACTCTGAACCCCTTCAGTTTCTTCAGTGTTCTTGCAACACGAGCAGGAATAATGCAAAGCTTAGTCTGGTGTTACATATCTAAATTAGGTTGTAAATAAGAAAATGCAGTTCACTCCAGGAGCACTCTCTGCTCTCATGTTTATTTGAACTTACTCATCATGTACTGACGACTCCTGTACTGGCATGTATTTTTTGCTCACTACCTTCTCCTTTTACACTATAACCAAATAAACCTAATACATAACATTTAAAATGTCATTTACAACTCAATACAAAATGCCCTGAGATAGTCTCAGATTTTCTCTCCTTACAGGTATAGAGAGATAACAAAGGATCACTTTAGTTTACATGATGACCAGGTAAGCATTTTGTATTGTGTTCTGTATTTGTGCTTTGCTCATATGAACTAACATCTTGTAAGTATCATCTATGAAAAGCAACAATTACAATAAACAAACAAACAAACATTGTGTACGTAGGAATAACAGTTGCAGGCAACCATCCAGCCTGTTTGACACTGGCACACTACTTACCTACAGTACATAAACAGCCCCTCAGTGCAGCCATATTTCACTTGTTTATTACCACACATAAATTTCTATAACATAACTTCGTTAATTTTTTCAACTGACTCACAGCCAAAGATACCGACTGTTTTTAAGCGACCACTGAAAATAGACAACACTGTTTTTTGTTACGATCAAATTCAGTGTTTCTGTTTATGGTGAGCTCCTCTGTTGTTCACTTCAGAGTGCTACTTGAGCTCACTCATCATGTACTGAGACTCCTGGTCTTCTGGGGTTAGTTGCTGATGCCTGATTTATGGAGCGTCCTCTGCTGACAATGCTGTGCTTTAGTAAAAATGAAATAACCACACAGTAAATGATATAATAACAGGAAGATACAGGTAATTAGATTACGTTTTTTGAGACCTTAGCTTCCAGCACTGGACCACAGTATGGGGTGTTGACTGGTAGGAGCAGAGGTGCCAGTTTACCACTGCTGAGGTGCCCTCGAGCAAAGTACAAAACCTCTAACTGCTATGGGGCTGCTGATCACTCCACCATCTTTCCACATTGGCATGTCTATAAGCACTTTGTGTGTGTGTGTGTTGTGTAATTTTAATTTGTGTAAAACCTGAGTGAACAAAAAAAATCCCCATTAAGGAATCAGAAAAAATTAAGCGGGTTGTCTCATTCAGCAAAGAAAATAAATAAATAAAAATATATACTGTAGGTGGGAAACTGTAGCCTAGTTGTCTAATTCCCCTTTACTATTTCCAGCTCTAACAACAGATTCAGCTGTTACTCTGCTTGTTTTCCCAAAATACATTCACCAAACTCTTAATTTAGTCTTCATTCTTGAAACATAGTGTTTTAAAATACTTGAATTCACTAACTTTTTATGCTGCTTATGTTGGTCCAGCTTGTGGCGTCAGGATCATCAAAGTTGCCCATGAACATGTTTTTAGTCCATGCCGTGTATTCTGGATCTCTCCCAGGCTCTTCTTCCCGTTGATCTAATTCAGAATACCTCATCCTGATCATACATGTGTCAAAGAGTCACACTGTTCTTTATATTTCCATTCAACAGTGATCATGATCTTTTCCCTACTTTAACAATGTAGCTTAGATGACTCACCTTAACACACTTGGCTCCGCTGAGTGTGCAACAGGTACTACAACAAAACAATACCAACGTAGATACTGACAATGATGCATGAAAACGAATAACATGATGAGGTAGAAGGTGACACTTTAGGTATAGGTTGCCGCTGCTATATTAAATCAGTGAAATGCAGCAGGTGTTTGAAAGGGAGGGAAGACAAACAGGCAGCTGAGCACACACTGTCACACTAAGCAGGACCAACACACTCAGAAGATCCTTGTGTAAGCAACACACACTGTCACACAGGCAGAGACTGTAATGATGCAGCCTCTTACTGGGCTCCCAACAGTCAATGGGTCTATTAATGCTGTGTGAAGAAGACAGTGAGGAAAGAGGCTGTCAGTCCCAAACTAGACAGGTAAAGGTTTGGTTGTTTGACAGTAAAAACGGATTTGCTTTTGAGTTTGAGGTTTGAAGATGTTTTTTGGGGGGGGGTTGAAGAACTGGCTAGAGGAATTTGCCTCCAGAGTTGTGGAGCTTGGCAAGAAAATGCTCTGCTGCCTCTATTTTTCTTCTTGATGCTCGAGACAGCAAGAAAATTGAGATCCTCTCAGAACACGGGGAACAGAGGACAGAGAGGTCGGATGGTGAGCAGGTACAATGATTTTCACATAATTGAAGCAGTTTATCCAAACTTTCTTTATTGATTTTTGCATAGAACCAAAAAAGAATATTACAAGTGGAGTTGTTTAGTAATAAAAAGAGACAGTAGTTCTATGAGAAGTCCCCCATCCCAAATTTGCCAAACATTCACTCCAATCATTCTTACTTGACGCAGTTTAAAGTTAAATCTTACTTGATTTGGGAGGGTAAAGGTGTTCACTTACATAATATGCTGCACTTACAACTATCCACTGAGTGATAAGAACACCTTTTCACCTTTTACCTCTTCTCATGAAATGGTTGTGACAATGTGTTTTATTCTTGATAGATAGAAGTGTATCTTCTCAAAACTTTATTGAGCAATCTATTAGTATTAACATGTTTTACCAAGCCTTTATGTCTAAGCCAACAATAAATTGTTTTTCTATTTCCAGCCTATGCAAACTGATTATAAATTATAGACGACTGAATGCTTTTGTAATAAAATTGACAGACATTAAGAGCTATAGACACCGTACAGGGTGCAACCACATTATTAAGATACATTAATTAAACAACCTGCCACTTTAATGGCAGAATAATGCATCGCCATGGCAGCCAATACAGAGATGACTAAACAACATAAACACTACAAATATATGGAGTCAATATACTATTGTAGCTGTGTACATATGTAATGACTGTACTAATAGATTTGACTTTTCAGTCTGTAAATAGTAAACGGACTGTACTTATATAATTCCTTTCAAGTCTTCCGACCACTCAAATCGCTTTACAGTACGTATCTCATTCAGCCATTCACACACATTCACACACTGATGGCATTGGCTGTCATGCAAGGTGCCAACTGCTCATCAGATTGAGGAGCTAACCATTCATACACATTCACACACCGATGGCGCAGCCTTCCGGAGCAATTTGGGGTTCAGTATCTTGCCCAAGGACACTTTGACATGCAGATTGGAGGGGGATTGAACCGGGGATCGAACCGCAGATTTTCTGGTTAGTGGACGACCTGCTCTGCCCTCCAGAGATCTGCAGCCTGCATGATCTGACCCTTTGCGAACAAATGAAAAAGATCTGTACAAATAATTTCCAATGTGTGAATGTGCATAAAGGCAATTTGCATAAAGGTTTGAAGTTAAACATCTTTCAGCATTTTCAGGTTTTAAAAAAGTTCACACAGAACTCGTGTGTGCTCAGATTATCATATTACTTGACTCTCCAATATCATGTATCAATATTAAACTTAATTTGCTGTGAGTCAGCGGCTGCAACTGAACTGTACTTTGTGGAAAATTAATCTTGAGCAAGAAGACTATTATCACTTTCTCAAGGTAAGTCAGGTTTGCCAGTCCTTTTTTTTTCTTCCAGTTTTTAAACCTGTGTATTTATTTATATATTTATAATAGTGCTGAAGTCTTTTTCTGTATTATCTCATGTTGTTTTGTGTTTTTATTGTTTCATCTGTCACATACCTTATTATCCAGGTCACGTGATTGCCTCTCATTGACTGTTGCTACTATAGGAGTGAGGCCACACCTGTTTGTTGTTTGTTTAAAGAGCTGACAATGATGTACAGTGAAGCAAAGGCGATGGCTTTTAAAAATATTTTGTGACTACATTAAAGTTTTTATTTATTTATTTATTTATTTATTTAATATTTTAATATTTGGCTGGTTTGCCTTTGTGTTCATCCTGTTTTGGACTAATTATTCAAAAGAAGCGGACAGGATTTTGATTTACAGTTGAGCATACAGAGCCAGTCATCTCCTTTTTTCTAATCTCCTGCTTGTGAAGGTTTGTCCTCGAATGAAGCACCGGGGGACAGAGACAGGATGTTGGACTGTTCCAGCATCTGCCTTTGGTATCTCAGATTATATGATGTTCACTTTTTCCTATTATATATAAATGTTCAAGAAGACTGCTTCAACTTATTATCTATAGTATCACAGAACATTTTCTCCTTCCACGCATTGCGTTAAAAAACTGTTTATATTATCTGCTGATATTCAAGCATCGTACAGATAGTGGCCATGCCATTCTGAAGGTGACCACAGACCCAAGTGCTATCATCTCTTGTCTGAGAATGACAAACTCAAAATGGGGGACACAACTGAACATAAGTATTTGTCAAAGGCACTGCCAGAATGAAAGGAGAAAAAAAATCTTCATGCAAGAGAACTATTAATCACCTCAAGATAGATGCTCTTCCTCAAGTGGATTTATGATGTCTCATTTACTAAGGCTGATCAGAGTGTAGTTGGATGATCAGTCCAGCCAGCTTCAAATGTTTTGAGCAATACTTGGAAACGTGGCAGAAGGATGTAGCGAACACAGAGGAGGTGCAATTTGATATGTCAAGGAGACCATCTTAATGAAATGTGAGGCACATAATAAATGCAAGAGCTACTGAACATCACACCACAATGTCTGTTATATAGCTAATGCATGAAACCATTATATTGCTTTCACTGCTTTTCTAGTCTATCGCCAGCTGTATTGTTGTCCTTGAGGGTCTTCACATCAGCAATAAATGATCATATTAGGCTACCAAATAATCACATTAGACTGCATGTATGAACTGCTAATGTAGCGCACGTTATTTCTTGTTAACGTTACATGATGTGCAAGGGGGAATCATGGAGGCCGATTAACTTTCTGCTAAATGAACATCAACATCAGGTGAATTGATTAGCAGCATAAGGCTGACATCACCAATGTAACAATTTCTTAAAACCCGAATGTTCTTTTATAGCTAGCTAAACGTTATTACAATGAAAAAACAAAGAGCTGCTCACTCACACTTTGGCCAAAGCGCCGTGAAGTTCGCTGCCAGGTACAATTGCCTTGTGTTTTTTAGTACTCTTTGGACTTGTAAGTATGGATATAAGTGATTTGCCTTTTTGATACATACATACATGACACATCGGTGACCCATTCAAAAAAAGCCACAGCTCGAGAAAGATGATGGTTGTTGTACAAACTATGCATGTACTGTCTGTTATCATGAAGAACATAACATCTCAATAAGATGGAGGAACTAACAGCGCTGACCAGGCTACAAAGGGAGTATGGAGAGGGTAGCTCTGCAGAGACCTGGCTGAATGAACTTTGGCTATCAACTTTTGAGAGCGGACAGCTGAAGACAGACAGGAAAGCAGGGAGAGAGAGGGGGAATGACACAGCAAAGGATGTGTCCAGTGTTGGAAGCGGGCTGCTGCAGGAGTGACTCGGCATTTTGTACCAGCTGAGCCACCGGGGCGCCCCTATTTATTTATTTATTTATTTAGTATTTTCTGATCCACTTTGTATATTGTGAGCCATTGTAACAAGTGAATTTCCCCTGTGTGGGATCAATAAAGTCTATTTTATCTTATCTTCCCTAATGTTAGTATATTAGATTCAGGAATTCAACTTGATTTTCCACCTCTTGTAGACTTATATTTCAATGTTTTGGTCACCAGTGCTATTTCAGTTAATGTTAGTCAATTTATCAGGAGTTTATCTGATTTGGCAGAGTGTCTGGCCCCAAGATGATCATCTACCTTTGTCAGCCCGCTTGAGAAAAACTGCTAGAAAGCCTCACTCCCAAGTGTTGCCAACTCTTCTACCTAACTCCAAAAGTCAGTAGAGATCACATGTAATATACTAATCCGCATATTTATGGTGTTAAAACATATTAATTGCAATGAGGGAGAGATCACCTTAAGCCGTGTAAAAAGTATGTAGAGAAATAGTTTGCCAAATAATCATATAATAAATAAACAAACTCACTGCAGGGACATCATATATTTGAAGCAAAAAAGATTTTAGAAAAAAACTACAAAGAGAGGGAGATCAAAGAAGCTATTTAAATATTTACAAGATCAAACACCCATTTACATATTTACAAGATATAGGAGCATCCTAATCCAGAGATCCACAGAGAGAAAGAGTGAGAGGGAAATGTTCAAACCTGCTGCCCTGCACACCTCCTGCTGCCTGTGTGCATAGAGCAAGAGGAGAGGCAGCGACCCTGCTGATGTGTTCAGAAGAGCTGTGCAGCATGAGAATGAATAATAATATAATATTTCTCGCCTTTTGTCAGATGGTCTGAATAAGTTACTAAATTAGTCACTAGACGCTTTTTAGAAATAAAGTTGCAATGTGTGTCTGAAATTTTTCTAAATCTAGTGAGAGAGTCGTCAAGTTGGCATCGCTGCTTATTCCCGTGGCTCCATGACTGAACATGATATTTCCGATTGGATAATCAAATAATAATTAATCTGAGCATCTCCCATTTGCTATTCGGGAGGAATGAATTCTGTATGAACTTTTTAAACTCACAAACTTTTTTGTAACTACGAACCTTCGTTCAAATCATCATCACATCGGAAAATATTTTTACAAATCTTTTTCATTTGTTCACAAAATGTCATGCAACACTACAGATCTTCTTTCAGAAAGAAAAATCGAACAGAAATTTGTACAGATATTTTTTTACACATTTAAATATTTAAATGTTTTCATATATTCTTTCATACATGGTGAGCTACAATAGTATTGTCCCCATATTCACATCATATATTTTTGCTTTCATGTGTTAAAATTGTAGGCTATAACTGCTGTAGTGTTTATATTGTCTACTGATCTTTGCTGGCCTTGGTGATGCATTATTCTGCTGTTAAAGTCGCAGGTTGTTTGCACAGCTCCCTCTGGAACACTATTTATGTGAAGCGCCATGGGATCTTTACATGGGACTACAGTGAGTCACGGTCACAGGTCCACAATTTAACATCCTATCTGAAAGATAGCATCTCCCACTGGAATTTTATACGGACCACAGGAAAGAGTGCCGCAGCTGATTTTTCTTCCATCCAAGTACTAGCCAAGCTCTGACCTGCTTAGCTTCAGTCATTCACCAGAAGCAGGGTAAATGTTGGTATGACTGACCAAACTTACTGTACTACTGAGGTGAAGTTTGTTAAAGGAGCAGGGTAAAGGATTTAGTGGCATCTAGGGGTGTAGTTGCTGATTGCAATCCCCTCATATCACCATTTCCTTCCTTGCATGAAGAAGAAACTACCATGTCCACAAAAAGTGAAAAATATGAAAGGCCCTATCTAGAACCAGTGTTTATTTTGTCCACTGTGGGCTACTGTAGAAAAATGGCGGTCTGAGAAGGCAGACTCCATTGAAGAGGGCATGCAGCATTTAGAAGATTCATTCTGAGGTAACAAAAACATAATAATTCTTGATTATACACTAATGAAAACATAGTTATGCATATTACATTCCAATTCTGCCAATTCCAATAGAGCTGCTTAAATCTTAAAACACACTGGACCTTTAAGTCAGTCACTAATTGATGCAATTTCTTGAGGCAGTTTGCCATTTCCACCTCTATTTAAAAGACAACTGAAGTTGGTAACAATGTGTCATATCATAAAATGTGTTAATATTCTGGCAGAAGAATGTTGTTCAGATTTTTAATGAGGGTATTAATAGTGAACAATGAAATAGAACAAAGGCATGTGCAATAGTTTCAAAATTATCCACATGGACGACACATTGACTTCTTCTCATTGTAGAAAGATGGAAACGGTCTGTGTTTTTGATCATTTTCAAAATGAAAATGAAAGAAATAGATATACACAATGATTTGCAATTGTCCCCTAACCCATTCATGCCCAATAGGAGGTTTATATATCAGGATTAAATCGAAATAAAGAAGAAGACAATCACAATCACGTCAAGGAGGATACAAAGACGTTGTTACTCTTTAACATAGTGCAGTCTCCAGCCCAAATAGTTAAGGGAGCCAAAAAACTAAATAAGAGATGGTACAAAAACACAAAGTACAAGCTGAGGAAAATAGAAACTTGGAGAAAATATGTGGTTTGATGAGATGAATACTGCGGCTCAGTGGATCCAGGCTGCAAAGGATAATCGATAGGACAAATGAAAGGATCTATAGTGAAATGGATTCAGCAAATGCTCTTCTGTCTTGCAATGGAGTTCTGTACCGAGGCAAGAACAAGCCAGGGCTATAACACAGGAAATATAAATCTGTTGAAATGATGTATGATGATGACGCTTTATAGAGGAGAACAGGCAAACATACAAGATCATCTCATGAAACAAGTTCAACAAAGTCTGGGTACTTCTGTGACAGCAGAAAACTACTAAAAACTGTTAAGCAGCCAGTAAAAGTGGGAAACATGGATCACTATGTTTGTCTGTAAAGAAGTACAAATAATGATCATAATGAATAAATATGAGAAACACCAAATTAAACTAGCAAAAAAATAAAATAAAAATAGGAGCTGCTGCCAAGCTCCAAAAAAGATAGCTGGAGGAAAACCTCATGTGTAAGTAAATAGGCTTATCACTGCCAGGTCATTAATGCACTATGGGGATTTTTTTTTCATTAATACAGCGACGTCTTCACACTGAGGCAGGACGAGGATTTTCGATTCACAAAGCTTTGCTTTGCTCTGTGTCCCCTAAAGGCTGCACTGATGTGAATTTGAGTGCAATCTATTGCTTCAGTCACTCTCAAGACTCAAATGAAGGAGTTTCAGCTCACTTAATATGCAACAGCAAATTTCATTCTGTAAATATCCTCCCTTTGAGAAGAAACATTTGTATTTGTATCATCACGTTCCCTCCATCATCCACAGGACTCTGGTGATGTTGATGCTATGTTTATTTTTACACAGAGTTCATGGCATTTTATGTATTTTGAGCCCCACAGCTTGAGCAGGTTAGCTTAGCTTCAGACTGAGTCATTGTCGCGGGACTGAAAAGCCAGGGCTTAGCCCAACTTTGGCTTGGTAACCCACTAATCCTGCTTCGTGAGAAAGGCCCTTGAAAACAAAATCTTAATGTCACATCTAATCCGAGAAGCCTCCATCCCCCAAAGTTATTTTCAGCTAAGCTTCTTCATGTACCCAATCTCACCGCAAAGTTTAACTTGTGGATGAGCTCTTCATGTACCCAATCTCACCGCAAAGTTTAACTTGTGGA
Source organism: Larimichthys crocea (assembly GCF_000972845.2). Lineage (NCBI taxonomy): Eukaryota > Metazoa > Chordata > Actinopteri > Sciaenidae > Larimichthys > Larimichthys crocea. The sequence continues at coordinate 13,065,008 of NC_040018.1, read as the reverse complement.
TGAGCTCTTTTCATCTTTCATAGCCCTCGATTTTATGCATGTGAGCTTTAAGTTAATGTTTACAAACTGCAAATAAAAGTTATAATTTTAATAATAATTTTTAATATATATAGCCTACAGAATTAAGCCTTACAGGACAAAAAGCTTGAGTAACTGGAAAAAGACACCTTGGAACACGACTCGATACAAACACAAAACGAGAGAGAGCTGCTGCCTGTTTGAATAGACACACACTGATACACAAGTTAAATTATCCAGATTTTATTTCACTTTCATGAGCACACAGTCTGAAGCCAACAGATGATAATACCTTCGTGCCCCAGAAATGAAAGTGAGTATTTTAGGTCAGGCTGTTTTGTGTCAGATACAATAATATTCCCCTCCAGTGATGGGGAAACCACCTCCTCAGCTGTCACAATAAACAATGGCTGGTAGTGGAACCACCCCAGTGACCTCTAACTCAACTCTTTCTGCACACAAAGTCTTCTCTGTTTCTTTATCAGTTCACACAGACTCATACTCTGTCCTCATTAACATACCAAAATGCCTGAGACACGTGAGATACACCTGCTCTCCTCTAATCTCACTCAGTGCAGGTGTAGTAACATGATGCAAATCAGATTAGGCTTGTGTGTGATACCACCACCATTACAGGTGTGTTATTCATAGTAATTATGTAGCTATTTGTGGACTGTTATTAAAATGTTGCTGCTGTTTTTAGGCCCACGTATGTATGTGCAAACTGTCAAAGGGGTCAAAGGTTATTAACTCATTTTGTTAAAGTCTCAATCATGAAGCTTACTGATGCAAAAAAAATCATCACTGAAATGTGTGTGTTTTACTCTGAAGTGCCGAACATAGAAGCTAAAAAATCAAATTAAAAGCATCCTAATTATTTGGATGTGCAAACTTTCCCCGTTTTTTGTACATGCCAGAGAAAAGGTGACAGTCAAGACAGAAATGTGGTAAAATCATTAGCTGTCATTTCAAAGTTGTGGCACTAGAATCATGCTCTGAACCCAACAAGCAATTAAAAGCTTTGACGACCAAAGACAGCCGGTATTGAAACTATGACAGCATCAGAAATTTAGGACCAAATTCTCCCAATGTGACTCCTGCTACAGCACACATCTATAAACCAACCAATTAGTCATATTCTTGAAATGACACAGAATATATTGGCCAGTGTGAAAAATGTAGGCACCCACAGACCCACTTTGGTGGAGACTGGAATATCATCTATTACAACTATTGGAAGCAAGGTCACATTTGTACATTCATGGTTGCCAGAGGCCAAAACACATGACATTTATTGCAGATATTCAAGGTGTCTAGCAAAAATAATAAACAAAATAATTTGGGGGATCCTCTGACTGTCAGAAAGTTAAGTTAGCTGTAACTTAACTCTGGTAAAATGTCAATGTCATTATTGTCATTGTAAGAGCTGCTAGAATGGCTGTACACTGCCACTCCATTATGCCTCAAAATCAATATTTCACAGTCACAGATACTGACACTAACATTTCATTGGATCCATCTCACACAGTGTGATATACAATGAGCTTTAAAGCTGAAATGTGAGCTACATGTCCAGTAGCTCACATTTCTGGGAGTGAAAATGTACAAACTTTATATCAATATTTTAATTGACTTCAAAGCAAGCTGATGGTTCTTTTCCCTTCATCTCTTACTTGTGGAATTTGCTGCTTCTTCCATTCAAACGGTGCATCTACGCGGGCTTGTGTTCAAAGCCCTTCACGTCTTATCTCCACCCTGAGCCCGGGATAAAACAGGACAGGACTTACTGTCTTAAGTTGGCACTCTTTTTGGAGGTTTGGCTGCTTGCCTATATCCTACCCTGACCTGGAAATGAAAAGAAAGGAGTGAAGGCTCGGGAGAGATGACAGAGCTGTGTCCCCTTCTTCCTGACAGAGCTGATATTTAACGCTGCTTTGCCTCTCCTCAGCTGTCAATCTGCTCCCCCGCCAAGCGATAACTGGTGGCTCTTGCCTTCTCCTAATTGTGTCTCTTAAGCTTAAGTTTGTCATAACATATTGGTGCATGGTATCGTGGTGGTTATGAGCATGGGCAGCCCTGACTGCTCTGACAGCTTGGTGCCAAGCTTATGCCTCAGGTGCCCTGTGGTGAAATTGAAGATTTTTATTTTTTTGATCCTTGTCCAGCAAGATATTTTGCAGCACAGAGGATAGAAGACCACCTCCATCATCCTGCGGTGTCACAGTAGTCCACATTAATAGTAAATGGTAAATGGATTTATATAGCACCTTTCTGATCTACCGACCACTCAAACTGCTTTTACAACACTTGTCACACCCATTCACACACACATTTACACCCCGATGGCAGAGGCTGCCATGCAAGGTGCCAACTGCTCATCAGGAGCATTACAGCACTTCCTATCCAAAGCACTCACACTGATACTAAGCTCACACATTCACATCACAGCCGTAAGAAGTGTTTGGGGTTCAGTATCTTGCTCAGGGACACTTTGATTGGACTGGGAGAGCGACCCTTCAGTCGCTACACGACCCACTCAACCACCTGAACCAGCTATCCATTAGGTGTAGTGTTTTCAGAAAAAGGCTGACTTGTTTTTAGTCACTGGTATTTATGAATCAGTTTTCACACTGGCAGTATCATAATAACACATTAAACTGGAGAGGAAATGGAGTGCAAGGGATGAAGCTGGCAATAAACTGCTTATAAGATACAGGTAAATAAATAGATATTTAAATAGATCATTTGAGAGCAAGGGGTGCCATATGGAAACTTGAACAGCATCAGTGGCTAATTCCTGCTGCTCATAAGCCCCTCAATTACTGTGGAAATATGTTGGATAGTGCTTCTCTCAACCTGGCAGAAATTACAAAGTCAGAGTAAACTAATTAATTAGAGGAGACAGAACCTGTCTTTCTGAATTCACAGTACATCTACCAGACTGCATGCAGATTACAATGCATCTACCAGATAATGACTTGCTGGAATATCAGAGATGAGCACTCACAAAGAGAAGTGGCTAAAGAACTTCATTTCCCATTGTCGAAATAGAAACAAAGAAACAGAAATTCCTGAATTATATGGTGAAGAGATCAGTGAAGAAATGTTTAAGCAAAAATCTATCTTTTTCACTTTAAAACAGTAATAAAATAAAATGTATTCTGCTCGCACACATTTCCCTGTAAACTATTATGCATATATGGCAGAAAGATGTTCTAATCTGACACCCCCATATTGGCAGGACATATAATTTGACATCAGTATGGCTAAGGTTTAGTTAGGTTAGGACACAAAAATTACGTGGATATCTGTCTCCTTGGAAGGAAGGTCGAACACAGTTAAACTGAACAAACAGCTTCATGCCACTTTCCTAAATTTCCTCCCATTTCTGAGGTTAAACATATAAACTGTTACTTATTAATAAATACTTTATATAACATGTCTTGCACTCTTCATCCTGGAAACTAAACGTGTCATGTCACACATGTGCAGGTCTAATAACAAGTTTAAAATATCAGATAGGATGTGCTCCAGCATCAGCAACTCAACTGGCAGTGCTCATAATGCAGAACACGGACTAGACTACTGATATCGCCGACCTTTGAGTAATGCAGTCTCTCAGGATTCAGCTTCGGACTGAACAGCTGATAAAATCACTTGGCTCTCGATTGCTTGTTTCATTGTCCTGATTATTAACTTGTCTGTCAGCATGTAGTTGTTTCATTTTTGAGGTGAAAAGGTATTTTCAGTTTTCTTACTGTCTGCGTGGAGGCTGCTCACTACTCAGTTTCTACCCACAATTCAAATAATTACAAACATGCATATGAAAGTCTCTGGTTCTGTTTTTAGATGATTCACTGTGTTCTATAATGTCATATGATGAACACGCTGCAAAAACTCTATTTTTAAGTTAAGTGATTTTCGAGTGTGGATTAAATTGTCTAGTGCCCATTATGTAGGCTGCATGACTTAATTTAAGTAAATGTCACTTACGTTGTCTTAATTGGCAATTTTATGTTATTTGTAATTATTAGCACAGAATAATTAGCTACAGGACCTTTAACACACTTGAAGTTTCAAGACAAAAAACATCTTATTTTAAGTTTTACCATTTCTGCTTGTGTGTCTGTACATTCACTTTATCTTGAAACAAACTCATTTAATTTCAAGGTTTAGATTTTTTTTTTCACATTACATTGCTGACAATAGTATCTCAGATGATTTACACCCTTTTCAGTAATACAAAACTATAGTCTCAGAATAATCATTAGACCTAACACAAAGTAAAAGAAGAAGAATAGTGTTGTGGAAAAAATGCTGAAAGTCAATGGCACCAGGTCAGGAGGGAATGTCTTATGCTGTAATATTTATTGAAGCTTGATCAAGGAGAATCAGAGACATTTTCACATACAATCAGGTATGCATATGAGTCGGTCTCTATTCTGCGTAACTCATGCTGGTGGTCAGACTTTAAACCCTTACAGATGACACCAAAAATACTTTACGTCCAAAATAGTCAAAGGGAACGCATTTCCCATGTTAGTGTTACACCTTCAACACATTCTAGTCTAGAGACACTGCTGTCTGTTCATGCTAATGAGACGTCAACAGTTATCTATCTATTATGTCTAGGAGGCCATCACTGAGTTTCTTCAACCCTGGTCACCTGGCACCTGCACTCCTCCCGCACTCCAAACAACGGCCTTACATGCCAAAGAGAGAGCGTCTTCTCTGATCTGGCTTAGTGCCGTCACCGTTAATGATCCCAAGGCCCATACACGGCCCTGTGTACCCAAAGGATAGAAAATTCCATAACAAATAGCATGCCATACATTATTACATTTACATTATTAATAATAACAAGTACACAGTATAACAGATGATGATGGAAATGTCATTAGCAAGGTTATAACTAAAACCAAACTGAAAATATGTGTGAAAAAACTGGCACTGGCAGATTAATTCACATTTTTCTAGTCTGTATCCTATGAAATCTATATTTATTTTCCTTATTTATATTGTTAATTTTTGTAGTGTTGAGTCTGTCTTTATACTGATTCTCACACACTGCCCCTGAGGCAAATCACACATACAGACAAGATTTTGGTTACTGTTGCTTCAAAGATGACACTCCTCACACACCTCCACATTGACCCTAATAACATAAATCAATGTGATACTCTCCATAGCTGTCTTTAGACTCTCAGAATCTCAGACTAAATATAAAAAATACCAATGAGGTGCCAAAGAAGCTTACTGTAAGAAGTTTAGACATATAAAGAAAACACCCACAAGGTTTGGGCTAAACAGATCTCAACAATTACTTAGTTGTCATGTCATGATATAGATAGATATATAGAGAGATATGTGTAATATTATTGACCACTTGACCTTTTACATAGCACCACCACTATCTGATTAAAACCTTGACAACACTTTAAATGTCATTTCAGATACTGGTGGCTGCATTTTCATGACATTTGTTGTAGATATTCATGGTTTCCTTTCCTCTAGAGCAACAGTGGCCAGGCTAAAACTTTCATGTTTGTAAAATTATATAAAGGGTGAATTTCTCTGAATTTGCTGAGGTCTTTCAAAAGAAAAATTCCAATTTGGGCACTAGTATGCCTCTGGCCCCATCCTCAGGTCACAGACACACAATTTGTGAGGCGCATTCATTCTCTTATGGTAATAAACCATTTGATTTTTATGATGCTATGGCTTCTTCTCTCATATTACCTCCCGAGCGAAATTTAAATTTTTTGCTGCACAGTTCCTAACAATGAACAATAAAGGCTATGACAAACTTTTTTATTGCATCAGTATATCAACCACTGTGGTCTATTAACTGGAGATTTTTATTAAATTTGTATTTGAAAAACTACACTCTGCTACATGCTGCAGTATTAGTTTTGCCTTTGTGTTGCTCCACAATACATGAAGCATTACATACATTATTTTAGGTAATAAATCATGCAAAAAGAAATTTGCTGTGGCCAGTGAGTACAAGGCACGATGTCCCTACCAATCATCCACCTGTCAATCATGTGGTTATTTTTCTATTTATTGGCTCAGTTTAATATCACAGTTTGTTTCTTAGCCTTATCCATTTTTACAAAGGAATCTAATTTCCTGAGCCAAACCTCAATTCCCAAAGCTCCGCTTTGACTTTATAATGCTGCTGGAACAGCCAAAACAGGGGAAGGTTGTATATGACGCGTTGAGCAGGTGTCCATGGCTTCTGGTTAAGCGAGATCAATCTCAATATGTTTCACTTGCAGTTTTTGATCAAATCTGCTCAATGTCACTCAACCGACAAAGAAACAAGGCAACTCTTCCTAGAATGTTTACTGTACTATATATCTGACCCCACTATGGGCTGCTCAACTTACAGTAGATGAAGAATTAAAAACCAACGTGTCTTACTAGGTGATAACCAGGTCAGAAAAGGTGGAATTTGTTTGAGTGTGCTATAGGCTTGCAAAACTTTAAGACTATGCAGAGAATATCCAATTTTTTCTGAACTTATCTTATCACAAGTAAGGCATGAGACAGGATATGACAAGCGAACTTTCTGTTCTCCTGGTCAAAGCAGGCGGTGCATATATTAATAATGTTTCCACAGCCTCCAGAACTCATGGCCAGATCCTGCGAACTCTTTGGCCTCGCAAAGTCTTTGATCTTGGCTAGCTTGATTCCAAAAAAGTCAAAGAAATCTCTGACTAAAGCTGCATTAATTCATTTGTTGGCCACTTGGGGTTGGCTCAAATAGTTGTAAATACAACTCAGAAAGTTATGGAAATCAATGTTCCACTACTTTTAGCCTGTTCCTGTTTTGGTCTCCACCAACTCCTGAGGGAAATAATAAACTGTTTGGCTAAATGCTCCACTATGTTCACAAGCTAGTAGTCTGACTGCTGTTTGCTGCTGCGCATGCAACATTGCAGAGTCAGTCATAATTCTCTGTAGGTTTGTCACTATGAACGCCCACTTTCACACCACAAGAAGTAATTTAATCTACTGTATTGTTAGTATATAAAGATAAGCGATATGGCATCATGGTGGCGTTAAAGTAAATGTCAATGGATCTGTAGGATTCATCATCTGGGAATTATGAACGAAAATCTGGCATGATTTCCCGTAAATGTTGAGATACTTTACAGCAAGTGAAACATTTGATCTGTTGGTGGTGCTAGAAGAAAAGTCAGAAGATAACCAACTTTACTCACATCAGTTCCATAATACCAATATTATTTATATATGTTTTTTATTATTTTTTCCACCTTTTTCCACTATTTTAATTGAATGAAAGAGCTCACAGAAATACATTTCACTGTGATTATACCTGTATGTTTATATGTGTCAAATAAAGTGGAATTGAAATGAATGTCTGTACAAATTTTCATAGCCTTCCGTTGAATAGTTGATGAGATGAGACATTTCAGTCTGGACAGTGTTTTTGTAAACAATAAGGATGAAGAAAAATATTAAAGATACTAGCTTTATGTTCAAATTGCCTATAATATATACCAATTTGTTTTTACTCAAACCTTTATACAGTGTCACGTTACATTCAAATGGAATTTTCGAATGACTGCAAATACTGATAATTTCCCTACTATTTCTTAATCAGCCATTTGTTTTTCCAAATTAATTAACTTTACTGAGGTAAATTGCTCAGCCTTACACACTGTGTGTGTTTTTGGAGCAATGGGTGAATAGGAAATGGTTGTAAAAAAAAAAAAAGCTGGAAGATAAAAACTGAACAATAGAAACCCTGAATGCAATTAAGCAAAAAGAATTAGAAGTCTGTGCAGCGAAAAAGAAATGCTTTGCCTCAGTAGATCCTCTCGTTCATGCAGGGAAAAAGAACTTTGGTGTGCTGATAACGTAAAGCCTTTCATTCCTCTGTGCTCGGAGCTCCTGGTGTCCAAGAATTGAAGAGACTTCATTTTAATGCTGAAGATGTGACTCCGTGCACATGATATGAAGAACACCTTCTTCACTCGGTGGTACTATATTTTCCTCCCAACACAGCGGGAACTCTTTTTACAAGATGTTCCACATGAATGCTGGCAAATTCTTGACCTTTGTGCTGTTTCTGCAGAATTTACTCATGGTGGGTCTCCACACCCATGTACTGATAACCAATCTCCTGAAGTAACTTTGAATCACTCGGATGTTAATTAAACCATTCCTCATAAATGCCATCCTTGAGGAATGAGGAATTATCTGATTTACACATGAAACGGCTGCCACATTGGAATGTGGCTAATTAGTGATGATGTTAAGATATGATGTTGTTGTAAAATGTTTCTCCGTAATTATCATACAGCTCAGTGCAGTGGAAGACACAAGACACATGCATCATGATAAATTTATGTAAAGTTAAGAGAGTTAACATATGACCTTCCCACAAATTTCTCACAGTTGCATCTTATTTTCTTTTTTTTTTAGCTGAAGAAGAACAACTATTATCTGTCACACTAAATGGGGAAATAGGATACGTTCACCAAAAGGTAAAACAAGAAACATTTTATTATGAATAACTCTGACTCCTACATAATTGGATTTAAGACTACATATTTCTTTTTCTAACCAGGGGCAAAACTACAGATTAGCAAAAGAAAACAAACACTGTTTTTTGATATTTTATTTCACATCATGTTTTACTCACATTATTCTGTATCTTCGTTGCACTGCACTAGCTCATCACTCTCACTCTCAAAGGACTGCAAAATCAATCCGTTCAAACTAAATTTGAGGTTTAAAAAACAAACAACAGAATAGTTGGGGGGTGCTGGAGTGTTATCTACACTGTGTTTGTGCAGGATGTCCTCTGCGTGTGGTTGCTTCAGATTTACAGGTCTCTACAGAATATCACAGAAATAGAATATAATATGCATAACTATGTTTTCATTAGAGTATAATCACCTGAAAATAAGAACTGTTTTTTGTTACCCTTGAATGAGCCTTTTATATCTACAGACTGTAGGTCTGGGTGAAGCAAATATTCCGCATTATACAGTAAGTGTTCCTTTCTTAAGTGATTTTGAATGATCCAGTGAAAGGATAACATTTTCCTGGGAGTGAAGAAACCCTGCAAGTGTATTTGTGCATGCCTTTGTTTGTTTTGTTTTTTTTTCATTATTCTGTATTTATTTATTTATTGTAGCTGATGTAAACAAGAACACATCACACAGTAGCAAAATGACTATATAATGTTGTGTGGGCTGCAGGGTACAAATGAGGTGTTTGGGGGGAAACAGCTTGGGATTATTTGGTTTTCACATACAGAGCAAGCAAAAAGAAGAAGAAGAGGAAGAAGAAGAAGTATAACCTGAGAGAACAAAAATGACTATAAATAAGAGGAAGACTCACATAGCGATCAGGTTCTGCTGCTGAACATATAGAGTACCTAAACAGTGTAAATGCTGATTAGTTACAAAATATATGAATAATAATGTATGATTGTTTTTTCCCTCAAGACCATAAAAGACACCTAAACTATATATTATATTATTATTATTATTATCTGTAATTTATTCGCAAAAAAGTTGAGGCAAAACTTTCAAACCTTTCTTCACAAAGTTGTGAGAAATCACCATGAGGGACCGGTCTTGTCAGGTTTTCATCTTCGCTTGTCACTGTTGCACATCATCATTAATTCATCTTGCTTTCTTTCTCACTTAGCAGATGACACATTTCAAGCAGGGAAGCAGATGTACAGGCTGATTGATGTGATTTGTAGAACAGAAGCGCACCATGCGTGGAACATTATATCATACAGTTTTGCATATTTAGTCAGTTGGTGTAAAACTGAGGATGACATGACTTCTAAATTATCTCTTCTTGCTTTCCTTCCTGTTTGTAATTTAGAAATAATGTTGGTATGATTTCCAAAATGTCATTCCTTCTGAGCATGAAAACACCTTTAAATTTGTCTTTTGTTACATACAATTTGCATAATGGAGCCCTTTGAACCTAAATGAACTTGTGCACTAAAAGCACAGAGAGGAAATATTATGACAACAATCTCATTACTGATGTCTCAATTCCTGCCCACACACAACACAATACACAACAATACACGTTGATTGACATGCAATCAAAATGTATCTGTGTATTACACTCCCACAACTCTGCGCTGTTACCCTTGAAGAAAAATCAGACATGCATACTAGGATACATTCCATATCACTCACTGTTGACTTTATTGCTTTGTTTTCTTTTAGAGGATTTTTGCAGTGACTGTAGGCTGCAGTGTAGCATTAAGTATTTATTCAAAGCGTAAAGTTGTTATGACAGTTTGTGATGTTTTCTCTTAAAAGTATAGTTTGGGTACTGCTTGTCTACTATGTGTAATATACTGACTATGCATACTGTATGTACCTTGTACAACTGCACTTCAACCCACGACAGAGTAATCCTGCTGTGTTAGAGACACAGTGAACTCCTGCTAAACAAGAACACATATATATGCAGAGATATGTTTTGCCAATTCTTTCCGTACACTGTGACCAAGCAGGTGTGAAATGAAGCCAGCACGGAAATGCCAAAAACTGCAGCTCCTCAAACAAGTCAGTCTCCATGAATAAAATGTCCACTTCCAATGTCCAGCCTCACAGCAGAAATAAACTGGGCTGGTTCAAAAAAACAAATTTGGCCTCCATTTCCCTGTTCATGACAACTGTACTGAGGCTGAATTTTTAAATAACTCACCTCTTCAAATTATGTTAAGGCTTAAAGTTATGCATAATTAAGAGCATGATTGATTGACGAAGGTGGGTGCCGTCAAGGGTGGTTTGTTTGAGCACTCAGGATTCATCCAGTCCGCCTCAGCTCCACTCACAGTCCATGTCTTTACCCATTTTTAGATTAGCTGGGAAGCATCAGAGGCAGGACTAGGGCAAGATGGTGAAGACCAGAGCCGAACCACATCTGAGCTTGGCTCTTCAGAAACCTAGGGGTTGGGGACTGACTCTAGCAAGTCAGCGACACTTCATGAGCCAGGACCACACCACAAACTAAGGTGAAAATATAAAAATAAAATTCTGAGTTAACATGAAGTGTATTAGTTGTGACTGGCAAATGGGAACAGTGAAACAATGTGTGAAAGGATCAAGCGTGTAAACTAGACAGGTAAATTATTTCCATTTACAGTGATTATGTTGTGGTGAATCTCTGTTAAACTCACCACAACGAAGCTTCAGTTAATCACAGATCAAGGTATATAAACAAACACATATATGAATTTGTTAAATAAGCATTACAAATCTCTCTCTGTCTATCGCTTTCATGTTGTCAAGAAATGGATGAACAAGAAACTTGAAAAATTTGTGTTTGTTGCATCAGTGGTTGTCAGTCCATTACATGAAGTGCAGCCAGCCAGTAGTCATTACCAGTGTAGGCTGTCAACAGCTGTATTTGGTCCTCCATCAGATCCAATGTTGTCCTCTGTGCAATTTTAGAAAGCCTAGAAACAGTTTGAAACTTGAAATCAGAAAAAGAACAAACTTTATATTAGAGGGCATGCAGTAAAGGGAAATAGGTGAGCATGATGTGTGAAAGATATGGGAAAACTTCGCCAATACCATTTGATGTGAGAGTCATGCATAAGCAATTTCAGTAGCCAGAGGCAAGAATGGATCCCACAGGTTTCTGCCTCTCTCATCTGTGCATATGTTTGTTATTTGTTTTTGTGTGTGTGTGTGTGTGTGTGTTTGAGCACTGATAATATTGTGTGACTATTCAAATAACCTTTACATTTTGCAAACCACATCCTGAACACAGTCATTCAGCACAAAACTGAAAGGACATCCTTTGTTAAGGTGCTGAGCTTTAATACCCGACACTTGGAGGATTAAGGAGGGTGTGTGGGTGGGGGGTGCAGTCAGGTAAGCGACACTATGGGGTTCAGAGAGGTCCACATCTCAACAAAACACTGTGTCGGTCAGACACAGGGTACTGGGCGGTAATATACTGCATGAGCAGCCCAGAGGAGTATCAGGGCCGGAACAGTGTAACATAAGAGCTAATGTGATGCTGTTTGATAGTGAAGTCGGACACAGATGCAGCCAAAAAAAAGCTGTGTTGTTTGTTCAAAAAAGATTTTTAAAGCCAAACCTTTTTATTTTGGTTGTAAATTAGAAATTCAAGGACACCTTTTCAGTTTTTATTTGTGGTATTAGACACACAGAGAGTGTTAATGACAAAATCTGAGATCTGAGAAAAATAAGACACATTTAGTGAAAACACACACAGTGATAGGAAACCATCTCTATTTTCCTTGGTGTGGTTGTTTCTTTCTTTGAGACTCTTTACATGTTTTAACTTCAACATTTTACTTTAAATTTCATGCGCTAGCATCTTTCATTTCTTTACAGTAGTATTTTACAGGTGTTCGCTACAATGACAATTTGTGGAAGACCAGCCGGCTAGAATTAGTTACTTAACAGAACATGTGCTCTGATCAACACGACATCAGATGATGCTTTACACCTGTGCTGATAGTTCTGACTCATTATTAGCTAAAATACATTTTTGAGAGAGAGATGTTTCCTCTCTATTATAACAATAATATTTTATCTTTTAATGTCTAATATTATTCTACTACAAATATTAAACTTATATCAAGCAGATATTCTCTTTATTAGCATAGATATGTCATATTATTACACTGTTATTACAATATATTTCACAATTACTGTTTATCTTACAATTCAAGGTTATTTAAAATGTTTAGTACATTCTAGCTTTAAAAATTATAAATGTCAGTATGAAGGAATAGCATATGGTCTTGTAACTGTGAAAATACATTATAATACATAATAATAATATACAATATTAATTCATACATTTTTTCAAAATAAAAAAAATATTCAACATATTAAAAATGAAAACCTGCTGTTACAAAGAGTACATTTTATTATCACAATAATAAACTACCTGATTATTTCGGTGTTATTACACACACATATTATATTATATATAGTTCTTTTCTTGCTATTCCATATCACTACTGTTTCTGAAGTACAGTGAGGTTTTTATAAATGTCAATATGATAAGACAGAAATTAAGGCCATGTCTATAGGCATATAACTGTGAGAATAAATTCTAATATGGTGCCTTCATAATATATATTTTGCCAGATAATTAACCTGTTACACAATTTTAAAAACCCTACCATTACCCAGATATTAATAATATGTTACTGCAATATATTTGATGGCTATTACCTTGTTATTACTGATAAATATTATTTTTTTGTTAAAAATATTGAATAGTTAATTTTATTTGTAAAATTGTATTGTTATTTGTGGTTTTATAAATGTCAATATGATAAGATAGAAATAAAGACCATGCAATAATATGTGGATAATACAGTGAATATACAGGAGAGTATATATTCTATACATTAACTTTACATGTAGAGTGTATATATAATACAGTACGACTACAGTGGTAATTTCAGTGAAAGATACCTTGCTGTTTTTCCTGAAAGGTTTTTTTTCAGTTTGAGAAAAATATAGATTTTTTTTTTTTCAGGTAATAAGGTGGAAATAGTTTCAGCAAATCACTTAAGGGTTATCACTCCATCTACTTTCCATTAGATTTTAGGCAACAGTGTAAATCAATGTACAATCACCCCTCAGCAAATTATGTTGCTGAAAGTAGCTGAAACTCCTTCTGCTCATCAGGCTCCCTTGTCCTCCCATCCACAACAACATGATGGTGATGGTGTTTTGTATCAGCAGTTATATTTGAATGTAATAGATTCTCTATTGTCCTCTACATCTGTTGGCAGTTGGAGAGTGACAAGTTGATTTATGGGACTTGGAGGAGCAGTAATGATTTAATTAGGTTGAGAAGATTCACTCCTCAAGGTCACTGTCCAGTGATTCACATACATCTGCTCACTGACTGCAAATCTGATTAATGCACACAGAACAGAGAATCAACAATCAGAAAATGACCATCCAAAGACCTGACAACATGTTTTAGCTTTAATTATTTGTGTCTTTAATCTTGATTATTGAGGCTTAAAAAGTTGTTGTTGTTATTGTCACCCCCAGTTTTAGAGTGTAATAACATGATGTAAATATAAACAGTTATGCACATGTATTTTTTATAATTGCATTACCTATAATTAAAACCTAGTAAGTTAACAATTTTGTTAACATCTTTGTCCAAACATCAGCAGCAGGCTGATATCACTGACTAATCCAGCAGCAAGAAGCCCAGCTTGGGTCTTTTTTTTCAGTCTTTTATTTCTCAAAGCTCTCGCCAACAACTGAAAATCTTCTTAGCTGCCTCCGTCCTCCTTCTTCTTCTGTTTGCCTCTGCCATGCTCCACCTCTGCTGAGTCCAATTACATTGCCCTCTTGCCCAACTCCAGTTCTTGATCCCATTCCAGAGTTACTTCCCGTCTTCAGGCCTGAAAACCTCCCAAGTCCAGACAGCACAGCTAACTAACTAATCTAGCAACTTTAGCTGCTAACAGCAGCTATAGTTTGCAGCAGTTTATTGTCCATCAGAGGAACATTTTCTCCATAAAATATGATCCAGTTTCACAAAATATGTAAAATAGTTGGTGGAGTCAACAGTGATTTGATCTTGCATCCTCAGCCCTCAAGCAGCTCAAATATGGTAGTCTCCTGCTGTTGCTTCAGGTCAGGTTGACAGTCCACCTACTATTTCGCCTCATACTCATTCCCTGAAAAAACTGATCCACTTTGCCTGCCATTCAGATCTGTATTTGGATAGCCCCTCCTCACAGGCAGACTTGAGCTGGAGGTATTCACTCACAACTAAAAACGATTTTGTAACCAGGACAACAATGACGCAGTAACAGACCAATTGTGTCCCGTAGTGATTCAGAAAAAGACATATTTATTTTTTGGGTCGTTCTGGGAGCCCAAAGTTTCATAGTATGAGAACAGATGGGTGTAGCACAGAGTGAGAATGACAGAGGCACTATTCACCTGATTTCAAGTCAGTGTAGCAGTGTAGCAAAATGTCGCTTTAATAAACAGTCAGGAGAGGAGTTTCCAGTTACCTAAACATTACTTATTAATTTGCTAAATTTCTTAATTTTACATCAATGCATCTCCAAGGCACCAAAACCATTTTTCATTATTTCTTAATAATAACAAATGGGTAAAGGTGCATCTGATGAAAGAACACATTAAACATTAGAGTGAGTCTTAACAGTGAATTGACCTGATAAAGAACAAATATGATTAGAAACATAATTAAACATACAGTAATTAGACAGTGAAGGACTGTGACTATATAGGCCTTAACCAAAAGATTGTGCTGGATTAAATCGCCCAGGGCGCAAATGTGGCCAGGACCGGCGCTGGTATTATGTAATGTTAATATAATTATATTGCAAATAATGAGGATAATGACATTTTTATTACTGTACATCATCATACCTGCTTTATGTTATGGTTTGTAAAGTAAGTAAACACTGGTGAATGTACACTTGCAGTAGCTGCACACCTGTATTTGTATGTATTATTAAAAGCAAACACCTATGTTTGTCTTGTTCGATCTGCAGCATGTTGAGCCTTCAATTTAGTTGTCAGAAAGATTTGTAAACATCACCTGGCACAGGTTCCAGGAATGAATATCAGAAAGAAAATGGATGTTTAACAAATACAGTTTAACTAAGAATCTGAGTAACATCTGCTCAGTGTATTTTAGCTCTGTTTTTGGTTTTTGGCCAAATCCTGAGGGAAATATTCAACTCTTTGACTGTTCAGTTCATCAGCTAGTTGCTAACTGGTCTGTCTGGTGCAGAGCAGGTTGTGTACAATGGGGTTTTAGAGCTTTTTTGCTGGAAATTACACTATGAGATTGGAACCAGAACAGTACAGTTGTGGGCTGGAAAGACACAACAGATGGCGAAATTGTGCTATAAAACTCTGTAGAGCTGAGAGGAACTGTTATGTTGGGTAAGAATTCTCTGTATTTTAAGTATTATGAGCAAACCCTTTCACACAGAAGTGGTCCTGTGATCCATTGTTACCATAAAAATATTCATTATAGTCACTTTACAAACAACACTTGAAATTGAGTCTCTAGGAATTGAGCAGCCAGCTGAGCGTGGGATAAATGACTTTTTAAACTGTACATGTTCTTCGTCGTTAGAGGCATTCTGTAGTGCCAGCCCGAGTTTAACCTCTATTGGTTCTTCTTTGGTACACAAAGCCGTCCTCCTCTCCCTCTAGTCCAGAGGTTGTCCTTCAATTGGTGAATCCCATTAGCAGATGCCGCACCAGGAAACCAGATTTAATTGAGTCCCAAAATGAATCCGTCACCTGTAGTCACCGCCAATTTCTGCAGTTTAACAGAGGCACTGGTGACTCTCGACGTACCATTGATTGGTCACAGGAAACTAAGAACTTCCACTTTGCTCAGCAAAATAGCTCAGACTCCTTCCTGCAGAGGCCATTAGCTCTATGATCAGAGGGAGTAAAGACAGACAGGCTTTATCAAGGCTGCGGCTGTTAAATAGAGCCGGTCTGTGGGTTGCAGGTTTCATTGATGATGCTACAGAACGTGCTCAAGCTGTGTGAAACACCCGTAGTGACCCAGCAGGAAGCTCAGGGGTAGAAAACTATCTAGCCTGCTCAGCGTGTATACCAAGCAGGCACCATTACATCCCATTTGCAAACATAGGCATTTGGATTTGATGCTGTTGTTACACAGGGCCAATTTAATTTTACTGCTCTGTATGCCTCAAGGACAATATCAGTTAGCGTATACATGAATGCCTTGATGGTGATCCTGCATCGCTGTTTCTTTAATGCCATATGTTTTCTTTGTTTTTTCCTTTACTTATTTATTAATTGAGTCAGCAGAATCTTCAGAAAGGATCTTAAAGAAGAGAATTTAGGGGGAAAGTAGAAGACTGATACTGTATTGCAACATGTTAGCACGTGATTAACTTCAAAGTTTGTTTCTTTTCATACAGTCCTTTATACTGGGCAAGAAAGACTAATCACCTGTTCGATCGTGGCTTTGTAAGATGAAACTTTAATAATCCATGTGATGAAATTCTCAGACAGGAACTGTATAAAGATTGGTCAGATAGGTATGTTACATTTAGATAGATACTAAAAGATTACATTAGTAAATTAAATTAGTAAAAACACAACACTGACAACAAGTGACATGTGTTAAAGGGGTTTAGGCCACAGCACCTTATACAGCTCCTACTTGACATACAGGGAATCCAGTTATCCAGTTATTAGTTTGGGATAAAAAAAAGTTTTTAAGCCTTTTATTTGATTCCACCTTAACTAGGCTATAAACTAAGTTAGAGGTCCATCATCAATCAGAACTTCTTCTTCAAGGTTTGGCAGAGATCATCGTCATGGTTAAACATTCAGCAGTGACTTGAAAGACGAAACATGTTCACTATAATAATGTCAAACAATATTATTCCAATATTACCACAGTGCTTTTGTTTCCCAAGCCTAAGCCTAAATCCTGGCCTAAATCCCTGCACCTTATCCTACATTCAGCATTCACCCTGACCTTCTTCCTACTTACAGTTAATAAAACATGATGCTTGTCGGATTACATTTCCTATTATCATAGTATGTAAATGTTGTTACTTGGCCCAGCTAGCATTTGTTTTCCACCAAAATATTAGCTCCTAGTAACTACAGCGCTACCAAACCTTTCATGGTCATATTTAGACACTGCCAGGGTTTAGTTAAAGTTATCGCAAGATAGATGTTCTTGTTATATTTTCCACCACAATGTAATCAGGGAATCAAATTAACATAAATAAATTCCAGGAGACAGGGCTGTCTATAAACTCAGTGGAGTATTTGACTTTGTTAGTTCGACTGTGTGACAGATTTACAGGTGAGATGCTTGCAGTTTATAGATCTAGTTTCTGAAGGTTGCAGCATGCTTGTTAGTCACATCTTCACAGAATGGAAAGAATTCACAGGAAGCTCATGTAGGATCAAGGTCTTTAAAATGTTCTTTAATTGCTTCAGTGTTATATTTAACACCCATGAAGTTGTGTTACCTCAATTTCCCGCCCCTGCTCATGTAACACAGCTTCATATTTATCTGTAAAGTAACAGTGACACAACAACACATCTGCCCTCATTACATGAGATTCACATTCAAGTTTTTTTTTTATGTGAGAAATAACTTTAACTCAAAATTGAAATATACTGTATTATATGTAACACTTCATATACACACCTACCCTGATGAGCTTCTTTAAATATTGCCAAGATCAGCGTGATTTTGTTGTGTGTGTTATAGTTTATACATTGAAAACACCCAGTTATACAAAAACTGTTATTGTTATTGGCACAATGCACAGTACAAGATGAAATAGACATTTTGACAATGTAAACAATGGACCAGTTTCAGTTCAGTTATCAGTTCCAACTGTGCTTCTCATCCCGTGACGTCTAAGACCATTTCCAAATCATACAAATACATTGTTTGTCCACACCCTCTACAGTGACACACAGAAGAATTGTCTGATGCAAGCCACAGGATGACATCCTTATATAATGATAAGGCATAAGGTATATGGCATGACAACATGATAGTTAGTGTTTGGTTTTGGTTAAGGCACAAAAATGACTTGGTTTAGAGAAAGATCATGTTTTGGATCAAAACACCTGCAACAGTGTTGCTAAGGTTGGGAGAAACATATTATGCTGATTATTTACAGATAATTAGGCAAGCTGTGATAATGCTACATTTTTACATGTTATAATGTAATATTTGTATTTTGTTATCTTCGATTAATATGAATGTTAAGTTACACTGACAACATATTTAAACTCCTTTGTGTGCTCCATTGTTTATTTTTGGTGCTCCAGTGAGAGCAAGTGATGAAACAATGTTCAGTTCTTCTCTACACAGTTCACGGATCAGTTCAGAGTATTGTGAGCATTACCGAGCATTGTAACTACTCACTCTGTGACTATTTAATGAAGCTTTGGGAACCTTCATTGTCATGGTTACCATAATAACTGTGGTTCATGTTAGGAAATGATGGTTATCCTGTTTTAAGACTATTTTTAGTCTGTGTTATTGTGTTCATGTCATTTTGCTGAAACAACTGATGCTATCAGTCTTGTCTCTCTACGACTTGGCATTATATGGAATACATTAAAACATAACATAATATATGATTTACTGGAAATAGTTTGTTGAATGATGATAATGATTTCGTCGTTTTAGTAGTGATTTACTGTATGCAGAGCTAAAAATATAATTGCATGACTAATTCCGGTGTTCCTCTGGCATGCAGAGCTGTGAAAACTAACAGTTCAGATGACAGAGAGAAGTGAGAACGAGTGGATATGAGATAGGATAGGAAGTGTGCGAACCCGAGACTTGAATTTAATAAATGCATGCCTGAGCAAGTGAGACATACTTTTGCTTGAAGATTTGTCTTTTTACCGTATTATGTCTCATAATTAAGACAAGTGAAGACCAAGTTTTGTTATTTAATGTTCCTGTTGGCTTAGTCACAACCTCTGTGATCATAAATTCAAAACGGAACACTAATTGTTATTAATGGAGTGATGCACACATGTAAGGAAGATAAACTACTTGTTTCTGCTCCTACAAAGAGCTCTTTGTCCTACTCTGTTTCCTCTGATGGTCGTAAACAGTGGTTCCCAAGCTTTTTACTTCAACTGACAACCACTGACTAAGTGACATATTTTATATTTTACTCAATGCATAACAATACGAAATACAAAACGAATATCTGATAAACTGCGCAAATAACCAAAATAATAACGCCAATAACTACAGGAAGTGATCAGAAATGAGGCTTCTTTTTTGACAAACTTACACCACTTAAATCAAGAAGGCCTTGCGACCAGTAAGCATTGGTGACAGCCAGCCGGAGTCAGGACTGCTAAGTTTAGTATCCAGAGGTTTGAAGGATTACTTTAGGGACTTTAAGTATCTCTACAAATCAGCACTTTTGTCTTCTCTATATGATTTCTGCAGACCAAACATCTTGTCTGTATGCTGAAGAGTCAACCAACATATGGTCCTCATATTGTTTGTCTGGCATGAATGGTTTACTGAATATCATAGGATGATGCTGAAATAGCGAATAAAAGAACAAAGTCAGTGTCTGGCTGCAAAACCTCTACCAAGTGCCTGCCTGTGAGTCTGCTGTGATTTATGGAGTACTGGTGTTTTTAATGCTGCCTTGTAATAATTAGACATTTTCCTTCAGTTTGGTCATCAGTGTATAGTTACACTGATAAAAATATTGAGCTTGATCTACTTAAAAAAGGTAAGGCAACTTTTTGTATCAGATTATTATGTACATAAAGCAAGGCTAGTCTTTGTATAGGCTACTTAATTTCTTGTGTGCAAGAAATTAGTTTTGCAAGTAAAGTATTAATTATCAAGTAAAGTCAGCTTAATTTTTCAAGTAGAGAGAAGAGTAGACTTTACTTACTAAATTAAATAGACTTTACTCACTAAATGAAGTAGACTTTACTTCCAAAACTAATTTCTTACATTCAAGAAATTAATTAATTGATTAGTTTCGCTTTTGTCTGTTTTTACGACCGGCAGCGATGCCAGCACGTGTCAATTTGCACAGACCACTTTGATCGGACGGAAAACAGACAAAGAAAAAGCAAAGAGAATCAGGTGGATTTTCAAAATAAAATACCCTGTGCAAACTGCCGGCCGTGAAAACAAAACTAACTAACTACTACTAGCATATTTACACATGTAGAAGCATGTTTAGAAGAACATACACCAGGAAAATGGACAAATCTGAGCAAGTAAACAAAGTCTGGCGGGCTAAACGCTGGCTTCTGAAACGCTCTCATTGGGGTTTGAAGTCACGTGGAGGACGTATCAAATATGTGACACTTATGCAGGAGTGTGCAGGTTTTTCCTTATAGCCACATACTAATGTTAACTTCAAATGACACTAGAATCATCTATTTTGTATCCACTTAACTTGCAAGTTAACGTCACACAAGAGGCTAACGTTCATCTTCAAATTAAACGAAAAGACTCTACAAAGTTATATAAACTAGAAACTAGCTTCCCAACAGGCTGGCGCCGTCTAATTTCTGGCGGTCCTGTTGGCTGGCGTTCTGAGCCAGAACTCCAGAAAAAACACATACAACATTATGAAAACCGAAAAGACAGTAATATCTAATCTAACCAGCTACTTGGCAAACCTTTTTCTTACTTCAAAGCTCAGTCGACTCAACCGTAAACTCAGCCTCTGTAAAATGTGGCACTATGCTGTTTTCGGCGGGATTACAGAACAACGTAACTGAAACAAGTTTATTGTTTGTTGAGTGTTTGTACTTGAGAAGATCGACTGGGATAACTAAAAAACGCTTGTAAATGAAAAAACACACAATATATTGTATTTTGAAGAAATGCATACTAATTTCAAATGATACATTTTCATGTAAAGATATAAACTGAGATTTTTATTGTTAATTTAACAGATTTCATTTATGTTATATTTACAAATGCTCAGTGTAAAAAAGCATTAAAACACTGCATAATTGCATTATTCATGTGGATTTTACCTGCAAACCATGCAAAATCTGTGTACACTAGATGCAGGTTAAAATAAAGTAAATTCTGCCTGCTATTTTAAGCTATAACTGTGAGGTGAGAGCTATTTTAAGCATGGTAAGCAGCACCTTATCATCTCTGAGCTTAGTCTTGTGTTTTCTATTGACAAAGCAGGCACAGTCCTGACTTCATAGCCGTGTCTAATAAAAGGAAGCAGTGCATTCTCGGTTTACAGCTCCAGCAGAGGCAAAGGTTAGTTACTCGTACCCCCCCCACCCATGAGACAACAAAAGAAACGAAGTAAAGAAACAGAAGGAGCAGCGCGATTGGAAGATGGAGATCGAGTCACTAATCAAAGCTGTGCCTGGATCTGTAACTCTACCAGCTGGGTAGCCTGCCCGCCTTGATGGCAAGAGACAAACTAACCTGGAGTGACCAAAGGGAACAAAGATTTACACTTTAATTCATTTCACTTTTATGTTCTCTTGCTTAATGAAAATCAAATCTCTAAGCCAGGGGCCAGTCAGTCTCTCTTTCTCTCTCTTCCTTCCCTCTCAGTCATTCCTTCCCCCTGTCCCTCGCTGGCTTGCTTTGAAGTGTAAATCAGATTCTACTGATGTATGAAACTAAAGTGCAGACTGCACACCAGAGACCATTTTATAGCACCGAGGGCAACCAGGGTCCAACCAGATGTAAGTGTATCTTTTTCATCAAACGTATAGGTCAATAATGCTTCAAGCAACTGTATGTGTGTGTCTCTGTGTGTGTGTGCGCTGTATGTAAAGCTACTTACCAAAGGAACTGCCTATTAAAATGTATGAGGCTACATTTTTTATAGCTAGACCCGCTACTTGTCTTTTATCTCTGCATCAACTATAGTGGTCAAAAACACAATAACTATCAAGTGTCTGGTACTTCTTTCAGGTGCTCATACCTCCTCAGTATGATCCTTTCAGGTACTCTTTTTGTAGTTTGTAGTTTGCAGGTAGTTTGTAGTTAGTTTTTCCTTTGGGAATTTGAAAGAAGTACACTTGAGTGAAAAGGAGCATATTCCTTTATAACAGAGCTCTGATCTACAATATATGATTATTAAGCTCAACTGGTGTTGACTTCAGTCCTTTGAATACCCACCAGATATCTTGCATCTCTCTGACTTGTACTTCCTTAATTTACATCTTCTCCCTTGTGATTGGTAGAGATTTAATAAAGACATCAGTAAGATGAATGGTAATGATTTTCACCTGGATTTACCTCATCACTGCAAGTTTTAATAGTGCCTCACAGTCATTTGGGCTGGCACAGAGGTTGTTTCATACTGTCATGTTACATACCATTCAATCACATGTGTTCATGTCCTGTCTCTTTATAGTCCATTTAAAGTTAGTTTTTGTTTTTGTTCACATAAACAAACTCTGAGCTCTGCATCCTCGCTGCTTTCAGAATTTGAACTTCTTCCACTTAATTAACATTTAGCTGTATGTAATTTTTTTGTTTTAAAGAGCAGCTGAAAGTCCAAATGAAATTAAGTTAAATTTGTTTTGTTTTGTTTTCCCGCTACAGCACATTTGCTCTGTAAATCATGTGCTGTGTTCTCAGCCTGAAACCAAAAGTGAGAAATATATTTATATAAATATATTTCATATTTGTTTGTTCTGTGAAGGCATGTGATGCTGAGTGAAGTCAAAGGTCTACATGCTTAAAGTTGTACAGTTGTAATTAAATTATTTTTTAAATACACGTTCATGTACATCATATTTCAGGCTGTGCAGAATGGTTATGAGCTCTGGAACAGTCTGTGTCGAACTTGGTTGAGGGAAACCTTTTTTGGGGTTATTTGTAGATCCTGTGACAGGAGACAAATGTCTTTGTTTGCAATATCATTTTATATGTTGTGTTCATGCAATGGTTAGCAATGTCACCTCACAGCTACACATCTGTCTGTGTGGGTTCTCGCGTGTACAAAGTACAAAGACATGCACTTAATAGGTTAATTGGTGACTCTAAATTGCCTGTAGGTGTGAATGTTTGTGAATGGTTTTTTGTCTCTATATGCCCTGCGATGAGCTGGCACCTTGTCCAAGTTGTACCCCAGCTCACGCCAAAGTCAGCTGGGATAGGCTCCAGCCCCACCGTGACCCTGATGAATGTAAGCGGTTACAGGAAATGGATGGATGTTGTTGTCTTGTCTGACAACTCATCCTCAACTACAGTATTTTTGGAGTCTAATTGGTCCATGTGGGTTTGGCACTTGACACACATGACACAATAAATAAATGAACAGTGAAGCCTCAATGTCAAACTAAAATACATAGTTTTGTTAAGATAACATGTTAAAACTTCAGCAAAAAATACTCGAGTGAAGCATGTTGCAAACACTTTGTACCAACTCACTGGTGCAATGTGCTATTTTTATATATTTTTAATGTTCTCACCAAATAGACATTAAGGACAATAGTGGACAAACAATATTTGACAGGCAATGCATATTAATAGACAAATACAGCATCCCTCTACTCTAAATGTTTCAATCTATTAGGCTACATTTACTGCTCATTACACTGCTGCCAGTTGTTTAAAGCATGGGATATCGTTTACTGTACAGCCGTCGCCACATTAGTGTGTCTTAATAAAAAAACAGACTTCCACCTGAATGAAGATGAAGAGTTAAAGAGGTAAAGAGTCTGTTCTTGAAGTAAAGATGTTTATAGCTTTATTCAGGCCGTATCTCCTGCGGTAGTTTTTATTTTGGCATCGACTGCAGCTGTTTAATATGCATCAGAATTAGACGACCACATGTTTATACAGTACGGTCAGACTTTGATTTATTTATGAAAGCTGCGCAGTCAGCAGTATGCTTTATATGACCATGGCTGCATTTGACTAATCACTCTTTTTCTTTATCAGCACATGTTCTCTCTTTTGCTGTGATTAAGCACTAATGTAAAGATTTTTAAGATTTTAGATCAGAGCAATAGACGATAGAGGACTGTGATATTTTCCAGAGCAGAAACTGATAATTAAAACTCCACAGATGCCTTTTTATTACTTTGTTACCACTTCTTCCCAAGAGGACTTAATTGTGACCTCATTTGTTCATAAATCAAATGTGTTTCATATCACGTGATGTTATTAAATCACACACACACACACACACACACACACACACACACACACACACACACACAAACATGATGGGCCTCGACTAAAGACTGAAAACTGTTGAACTCATCACCTTTATTATTAGACAATATTGTTTAAGTGGATTTGCTGCATGAATTTCTGCTTGTTACACTTCATATTTTAAGAGTTTTTTTTTTTTTTTTGAGCATGAAATGTTTAGACTTGTTAGAAATAGCAAATCATTCCTGGCTTAAAGGCTTATAGACAAAGGGATTCAAGGGAGATTATTTTCTTTTGCAAAGCTCATTTTATCAGGATTAAATTTGTGCCTAAGAGTGAGTGCAATGTGGAAAGGGAACACACCATCTTTAGAGACATAAGTGTTCCTGGATAAAGACAGTTATTTTGTTCATTTGCTGTGGTAATGACAAAATGAAACTATTCTGTGTATTATACTGTTAAAAGCAAATATACAAAGCATGTTCACTTTGGGGTGACTGAATGTGAGCAAGGCCCCATGATGCCACACAAAGCCTTTTGTCATGACTGTGAAAGGATTTACTCTTCTTCACCCACAGACAAAACACACTGTACTGTAGAGGCTTTGGGGTTGTCATTTTGTGTGACATCAAATACTCTGCTTAGTTTGGCCTGTTCATTTCATTTCTGCATGAGAGATGCTAAAATAGAGAAAGTAGGACAAAAAGAAAATTTATGAGAATTTATGCCAGTCTATGAAATTATAATGATCAGTGATGATAAGTGCATTTCTGCTCCTTAGCCACTGAGAAAAAGGCCATCAGACAACTCTGAGTACAGGTTATAAATCCTGCAACGTGATCAAAAATACTTTAGCTTCTGTTGCTGAAATATACATTAAAAAGTAATATTTGACTTTTGACAGTGATGACACTCAAAGATTTATTAGCAGTCGTGTTATAATGATCAATTCATGTGTTTAACTGACCGCCTCCTAAGCCCCTGCCACCAACTACTATTGTCCAATCATAGCTCAGCAACCATAACTAGACAAAGCAAGTTTGTCAGGCTTTCAAATTCTCCTCATTTAGGGGCTGTGTACTTTAATTTGGAGAGTTGGATCTGTTTTTACTTCTTTCCAAAATAAAATTTTAATAAAAAACAAAACAAAAACAGACTTGTTCAGTAACCAATGTTGTAACACACTTAAACTTATGAACATTGTTTTAGTCTGCTTGTTGTTAATACCTGCTCCTCCTTCAGACCTTGCCACACCACGACCGGCCCTGCACCAGACACTAGATTCCCTCTCACCTGGATCTCCACCCTCCTATTCACATATAATCCCTGCTTTCAAATAAACTGTTAAACCGCTGTGTTGTTTGTCTGTTCAAACATAGCAAAGCTACAAAGCTTCCAAAGCATTGACTTACTGTCTACCGGATATGTTGAAATAAACTTTCTACATAATTAGCTACTGTATCCACTGGATCTTCAGTTCTAGCATTAGGAGCTTTGTCAGCTTCATGGTAAGCTTGGATTTACACACATCAGAAATGTGTTTATTTAAATTTTTCTTGTTGTGTCCTAGTTTTTTACCGTCAAAGTTGTCATAAAACTGAAAAGATAAATGTTTTCAAAACAACATTCGGTAATTATTATTCTGTTTAACTTGTCACAGAGTGTATTTTTTTTACATTTTTAGAATTAAGGATGAGCTTGAGTCATTGCAGCAGAAGGATATTTACTGTAGCAGCAGTGTATTTGGAGGCTAATCTTTGTCAACATTGGCTTGCCATCATGTCGTTTTGCAGTTTTAAATTAAGCATGAACAGTAATGATGATATTAAAATGTCTTAATCGTCTCCTACCTTACACATATGACCATAACCTCAATTGACCGCTTCCTGCTTGCACGGATAAAGTCCTCCCCGCCTCCTTCCCCCTCAGTTTAGGCACCAAACTGAGCTTGTAAACTCTTTTTCCTCTCAAAGCCCAAGTGAGTTCACCTATATTTGTCCTTCAATTTCCAGCAAAACTGTCTGCTGCTTTCCTTTAAACCTCCTGCCATCACTTTCTGATACATCAGTTAATTTTTCTACATTGCATAAACACCTGAGTGCCTTCATCTCGCTGAATTGTTTCTCCCATGCTGAGAGAGATCAAACCAGTCCTCTCACTGGTTACCCTCTGGGTTTGTCTGTTTTAATCATTTTCTGAACTAATTTTTTCTGCAAATACTTGCCAACATTAAAGACATACATGTCTTGTTTTCTTGGTCCATTAAGGCTGTAAGCCCACTTAAGACCTTCTCATATGTGGTGGATTTATTTGAAAAGATGAGTTGCTGTGCTTCACAGGCTGCTTGCAGAGCACAACATGTTATTAACTCTAAACGCACTGACCTCAAAATGCACGAGAGATGAGATTATTAAAATTATTCTTTGTGAAAGGACGCCGCACTGCATATGAGATTTCACCAGCTGCACACGGCTTTGATTGAGAGGTTTTTCATGTTTGTCGGCATGTTCAAGGTAGGTGGTGTCGAGTAGACAAGGCCATGCTTCAGTATGTGGACGCATGAATAACTGGTGTGTAGTGTAATCTTGCACAACAGTCCTGCAATGATCACTACAGTGTAGATCTTTATAGGAAGCAGAATGTAGTCAAAGACCTCAGTGTGCACAGTTTTTTGTCTTCCTGAAGAGATAATATGTGATCTATTATGTGATTTAGGTGAGAACTGCTTACAAAGTCTATTTTATGTTTTATTGCTCATTATATGATGATTCAAGTGCTACTCTTTTGTAAAATGTCCATCATTTCTAATGAGTTCTCCTGGATGAAAGATTATAAGAAACTTTTCTGTAGCTGGTTTCATTTGTAGAGCTGTAAGAGATGTCGTTATGTCCATTCACAGATTTTTAGATTAGGTTAGTTTGGATTTTATTATTGGATTTCATATTATTTTTATTTTTAAGTCATTATTCAATATTCCTCAGATTAATATAATAAATACCAAATGCAAGGTGGTATAGTAGTATGTGGGTGTCTCCACGTGCACCTTCCATTTGTTCACGTGTGTGCAGCAGCACAATGTGAAAAAGGGGCCTGGTAAAGGTGAATATAGGTAAGAAGGTGTTACATCACTGGTCTCATACCTCTGATCACAGTTTAAACATCAGCTCAGCAAATGAAAAAAACATTACCTCAAGTCATTGGATGTTTCAGAAAATCATGACATGAACACATATACCCATAAATCTGCAGCCAAAGGTAGATGGAGTATGATTTTCCATCTGCTAGTTGACGAAAGATAAAATAAAGTAAAATAAATAAAGATGATTCAGTGAAACTGCTGATATGATGATATATGATACTATTTTAGCCCCCATATTGTTTGGTAGTTTGGTAATTAATGTTACATAAAAGCCTTTCCACTGCAACGTGTTCCAAGCACAGAACATGAGATGCTATATGCTGAAAAGAAAATTTTCGGGTGCTCAGGTAACCAGACATCTCCTTTATAAAAAGTAGAGTATGAAGTTATAACCAAACCAGTGTGTGTCGAGGTCTGTGTGGGTACTGTAGCAGCCTGCTGTCGTTTTCAGGAGATTTAATGCAGGTAAACACAATAAATGACCTGTGCGTAGCTACACTGCACTTCTCAGAGGCTGAATGAGGATTTATCATCAGGCTCCCTTCAAATGCTGCAGGGATTTCATGAACTGATGGAAAATATAAAGCAGCAGCAAGAGAGTCATTCATTCATCAATTCAGACTGATTTATTAACTTTGACCACATTAAATGCTGCTTTGCATATACAGATACAGTATTACCATGTTGGCAGGTTCCGGTTCCTGTTCCTTTTATCTCTGGCTTTATTATCTAGGCTCTCTACATTATTATTTTTTATTGTATATATTATCTGGTCTATAGTCTGGTCTACTTTTTTGGGTGAAGTAAACAAAATTGCACTCTTTTTAAAGAAGACTGAAGTTTTGATACTTTACATATTCAAAGTGAATATATATATGTAATATATATATATTGCAGAATATCTTCACATTATTTTTTTCTCTGGGTAAGGACCTCCTTGGCTTCAACTTTAAAAGTGACCCTCAAGAGTTTTGGCTTGCAGGATGCACTTGACTGATGCTGATTTCTGTGCTGACGTGTGGTTCTCTGCATGGGATTAGTTCCTGCTGCTGAAGTGCTCCCCATCCTACTTCCTGCTTCCAGCTTACCTTCCAGAGATGCAATTCTGAGGAAACATGATAAACACTTGGCCAGTTTGTCAGTCTTGGCAGCTGGGTGGTGCTTCAAGTGCCTCTCAGTTATTGTCTCACCCTAAAAGATGTTAATCCTTGTTCATCTTATGTGAATTCCACTGAGGCACCTGTTAACTACCTGGAGACTGGGCCAGGCATAGGTTTGATTACTACATACACTCAGAATACCTTTGTTTAGAAACACTAAGATCTGGGGTGCTGTTGACTGCTGACAGGTGAGATCTGGTAGTAAGGTTTTACCTCTATACTGGATTTGAGTTAGTTGTGGCCCTTATTTTTAAGACTCTTTTTTTGCTTATTATAAATATTTATTTATTTATTTGCATCCGCAGGCCTGTTTTACTTGTGTTGAATAACTAAGTTCCTTGCAAGTAAATAGCTTTGTTTTACCGAATCCATTGGGTTTTATGTTGCTTCCCCTTCCTCTAGCGAGCTGGGGCATCACAAAGTCCCTGTGTGAGATGTACATGCAATATTAAATAAATCACAAATAAGCAGTGTACTAGGTAATGTATTAAAGGTGTTCAGTGTATTTTGTCCCCATCAGCACAACATTGTGTACGCTCTACAATTCAA
This sequence comes from Larimichthys crocea, assembly GCF_000972845.2. Classification (NCBI taxonomy): domain Eukaryota; kingdom Metazoa; phylum Chordata; class Actinopteri; family Sciaenidae; genus Larimichthys; species Larimichthys crocea. The sequence goes on along the minus strand of NC_040018.1, from coordinate 13,035,446 downwards.
TCCAATATAAACACCACAATGTATAATTTACCAGAGTCAGCTCCCGGCTCACCCAGTCTCAACAAAAAAAAACAAGTAAACTTTATATGGTGAGATACAAGAAGGCGGCACTGTTGCAGGATTGTTTAATTGCATTAGATTGTACAGGCACCTGTGATTTTGTGTCTCCCACATGTAGATTAATTAGACAGGTGGAGCTATTCTGAGTCTTGTGCTTTGTTCACTGCCTTGCATTTCACTTGTTTCATCATGTATTACAGCACTCCACTTTGTCATGTGAATGATTATGATTCAGGCTATCTGGAAAGGTTTGCCTTTACTCTCTCTGAAGTCCTTTGAGACATACTTGATGATGAAAGGCTCTATAATAAATGAGCCTGAACTGTGATTCCCATCTCACCAGCCATGTGTCCACATCAGGAAATTTAGTTTTGCAGCTGCTTCATTTAATATGTAGGCTTATTTGAAAGTACAAATATTCAGAACAACTTTTTAAAAAGGGCTATTCTCATCTGAGTTTTAGCTCTTCAGCTGTTGGCAGTGAAGATTATTAAAATTACTTGAGTCCACTCAAGTTCTTTATTAGAGCCAGACTGATGTATCAGTAGGACCAATGTTATCAGCTGACATTGTCCTATCACAGATCAGCGCATATAGTGCATATACAGTTAATTATAATTATTTTAAATAAAGTTTACAGTTTCAAAGCACTGATGTCATTTTGAACAATAAAGTTTATTGTTAAACTGTAAAATAACCTGCCTCCACTACATATCTTTGACTCAAATGTTTGATAAACATGATACAGTATATTCATATCTGCATTTTTTACACTCTAATATTCGGTATAGGCCCCCAAAGTCCACTATCGGTCAGGCTCTAATCTTTCATAAGGTGTAGATGCTAAAAAGTCAGCTGGAGACTGAAAACAGCGTAGAGTGTAGTTGTTTGACCTTTATGATAAAAACTGCATCCAATTGATGTGTGTAAATGTGTTATGTGTGAAATTAAAAGAAACAATTACAATTACAATTATGAACACACATACTGATCAGAAATAAAGGCCAGCTTTTGTCATGTGACATTATGAATAATTATTATTATGACATGTCTGTCATTTAACTGCAGAGAGGTTGGTAAATATGTTCGTCCTGCATGAAGAAAACATGCAGCATATAAAATTGTTTATTTTGGATAAATCTGTTCAGATTACTATGGGTGCATCTACAAATACATACATACATATACTGTATGTATTCTCCAAATAGTCTTGTGGTATACTCAAGTCAACTGTTATGTGTCTACCTGTGGATATACTCATGCTAACACATCAAATGCTAAAACTAAATTGGAAAGCATCTGTAGCTCAAATTAAGTATTTTTTCAGGCTCCTGTACAACAATCTGCACTGTGCAGCAGTTGGATTAATTGAAAGTGAGTCTGTGTCTCGGGGGAAATTTCCTTTTTCTTGTCGGCCCCCCACAGAGAGTTCATAACAAAGGGTTAGCCTCCTACACCATATGAAGGGTGGATTTGTGTCAACCATTTCTACCATTTAATGGGGGGATTGTGAGACGATCAGGGAGTCAGTGTCAGAACACCTTTTGAAGCTGGTAAGGATTCTCTGCCTCCACTTGGACAAAAGTTTTAGCAACAAATTCTCTGTAATTTATCGCTGTTAATTAAAGGTGCCGCTTCAGAAGAATAAGTTTAAAGTTTATCACAATAATTTACTTATCTTACCCAAGTTGTCAAGCCCTAATGCTTACATGTCAAGTGTGCGGTTTGTTGATTAATGGTCGCTGTCTCCACAGCTGAGGAACTTACAGTGGTGGTGTCTTTGTCTCTGGGACCTCACAGTGATGATTACAGGATAACCTCTCACACACACTAATTAATCAGCCCACAAGAAGGCCGTTCGTTCAGAGTAAATGTGACAGCTGCTTGGCCGGGCGGATCACTCAGTGGGAGGATCTCAGCCCCTGATACCAGCCTCAAAGTGTCCCTGCCACTGGCTCTGATTCAAAAGAAATCGATAGAAGCTGCAGGTCTAACACCTGCAGGTGTTTATGGCTTGTCAGTTAAACGTGGACATGGCTTTGGGGTCATCTTCATGACAACACGTTGTGTTGCCGGGACAGCCAGTGGTTGTACTCACAAGGACAAGATTCGTTTTTCAGTACTGCCCTTTAAACAAAGAAGAAGGTCATAAACATGAACAAAGAGAAACCAGAGCTCGCCAGTGATCCTCAGACATCATGGTGTATCATACTGTGAGTTATAAAACAAGCTAATCTTTGACTCAGTCCTTCAGTGTGACTGCTGACTTAGCAGAGATATCAATTTCTCATTATAATTTCAATCCACTTTAATCCATCCGTACTGAGCATCACATGGGCCATTTGAACTGTATCCCGACATGTGATTAGAATAAATGTCTTTCAGATTTCAATGAAATGTTTTTCTGAATCACATTTCAATTGTATGTTTTGGGTGATCTGAATTTGAAAGTACAGTCCACAAAGCCAGGAAACTGGTGCACGGTTGAATATCTGACTAGTACATGTTAATGCAGTGTAATTACATCAAAAAAAGACTCTGTGAGTGACGACAAAGTGCAATAAAAGTCATGCAGACCTCAGAGCATTTTTCTTCATTTTCGATTCATCTCAAAATAAGAAGTTGAAACCCTCATAGGAATATTGAGCTGAAACAATCATATAGATAGAAAATTAATAGCCAAATATTTTAATAATCAATTAATCATTGAAGTTATTTTTTAATAAAAGAGGCCACCATCTGGTTGCAGCTTTTTAAATATGAGCACAAGTTTTGGACTGTTGGACAGACAAAAGAACATCTGAAGACGTCATGGGCACTGACAATGAGCGATGTACATTTTAAAAATATTTTCTGACATTTACAATCACAAAATAATTGATGATTGATGAAAATAATTGTTAATTATTCCAAAGACAAAGCTGACATCTTCACATAGTTTGCTGTGAGACAGAAGAGAGATTTTAGTTGTGTATACATATATATTTGTGTGTATATATGTAGCAGAAAATCCTTACTACTGAGCGTCTGTATAATCTATAAAATCATTGAATGGAGCTATTCAGCCTTTTATAATGGGCCTTTAGTGAAGCTTGTACCATCTGAAAACCCTCCAGTTTATTGACATTAATTAGAATCTGATAGTTTAAGATGAAATGAAATGAGCAGAGAAAAAAAAGGAGAGAGAGATTGCTTTTTCATCACATCCACATAACTCGCAAATAGACAAAAACCTTCAGATATTGTAAACTAAAAAAAAAGACCTTTTTGCACTCTGGCAGGTCTGTTAGCTGAGATGAATGGGCGCTCCTGCATTGATCATTTCACAACCACATAAATGCTGCTGCTGAGCACACAGGACAAAAATCTGGATTATGGAGGGAGCTGAAACATGTAACCCTGATGCTCTTTAACTGACAAAATAAATGTGTGGGAGTTGAAAATAATCAGCTTTAAATATTCTTCTTTGTTTAATGGCAGCACATTCCCAGCTGTCAATTAAATGTACCGATTTTTCTCTATGATGAGGTTGTACGATAGAAGTCGACCACAAAGACAATGATTCATTTTGCTCTGAAAAGACAGTGATTGTTGATACTACTGCAAACAAAGGAGTTTGTCAGGATTTGTGTTGCTGTATGCACAAACATGCTGTAATCATTCAGGAAAACATGAGAAATCAAGTGTCAGAATAATGCCATTTACCAAAAAATAATCCACGTATCGTATTGATGCAACATTTATTTTTTCATCATCGAATATAATACATTCACTCTGGCAGCCCACTGAGTTGTAGCTGTCTGGCAGATTGGATAGCAAAGGCTGTTATTAGCAAATAATCATCTGGCACAGATGATACTGGAAAACGCTGTCAAAACACAATCAAGAATTTGGGTGACAATGGAGCAGAAGATCTGACACTCTTTCAGTTCCTGTGTACGTCTAAAGGATCCTCAGTTACAGACAAATGCAGAATGGAATTAAAAATGATTTGATGTTTTTAAAGAGTAGGATGACTGCAAGAATTGAGAGGTCAACCAGACCTTGATACACAGGAAAGCTGTCAGACGCATAAAAATCCAGTCCAATCATGCAGAAATGGAAATTAGTGCATGGGGAGTGAACATGGGCAAAAGCTTCTTCACAATGACTACATTTCAAGCTCTTTTCTTTTTTAGCTGAGCCATTTAATGAGCCTAGCTATTCTCCTTCTGGGCTGCAGGAATATGCAAATAGGTGTAGATACCTCCAAACAGGTAACTCAACAATTTAAAATCCAATAAGGCACACAAAGGGAGGCCTACATAGAGCAAATGTGCCTCAGAACTAAAGCTAAAGTTCAGGATTAATACAGACATGGACAGCTTGGTATAAAATGACTACTTTGTCTCACCAGGTTAAACTGCTGCAGGTCTTCATGTTCAGTCTGTCTGCAGTATTTTTCCCCCCTTGAGCAGGTCTGCTGTAATTACTCCGCCTGGTATCTTTCCCAGCTCAGGTCTAATTGCAGCAGCAATGTGAGATGAGCCGCAGCCTCCTCTCCGCATCCTGTGTGTCTAGCGAGCTGGACCAGAGCCAGACCTATAACATGACCCCACCACACCTTGATTTTCCCTTGGAGACCCGTTGTCTCTATCTCGTGGCATTATCCAGTATTGCAGCAAGAAACCTATCCCTTCATGTCGGTTTGGAAAGATGTGATCGCAGTGACTCCCAAAAGTGTTTTCTACTATAAAAATCAGCAACAACTCTGAGATTATTCAGCTGGATTTGCCTCGCCGATCAAGGGGAAGAAGTCACACATCAGATGTGCAGTGTGAGCTCGGTTTGGCGCAAATATGTCGCTATTTGGACACAAATAGGTTAGAACACTTTGTGTCCTGGTCTATGGAAATAGTCCGGTCAGATCCACTTTCACGGTGAATCAGTGCGCAGCGGGGACGCGTGCAGCAGGGGCGGCTGTCAGTCCTCACCATCCCTCTCATTGGCTGCAGCAGGATGCTCGGTCTCTCTCCTGTTTCCTTGATCCTCAAATGCAACTGGAGCCGACGGAGGTTTGCAATGAAGCAAGCGAGAGGACCTTCACCTGTAGATATTTGTTATTAACCTGCGTTTCACCATCGCTAGAAACAAAAACAAAAAAAAGAACCCACACGGCACTTTTGAAGTAAACGCCGTGCGCTTCGGATTTTGCATCGCTGCACAGTCGTTGGAAATAACTTGTTATTCAAGGTTTGTTTGTTTCTTGTTTTTGCGGGCGGCTGTCGCCCGGTCCTCCGGTTTTTAACGGGATCCTGCAGGCTGTATGGAGGGATGTCGGCATGGCTTGCACCAGGAGAACCAAAACTTTGGTGTCCACATGCGTAATTCTGAGCGGCATGACCAACATTGTTTGCCTGCTTTATGTCGGATGGGTTACTAATTACATCGCCAATATTTACATCAAAGTCCCGATGCCTTTACCGGATAGAAAGTTAGAGGGGGACAAGAGAGGAGACACTATCCGGATCATGGAGAGGCTTGATCGGCTGGAGAATGTGGTCAACCAGCACATACAAGGTAAATCACTCTACCTGCAGCTCCATCAGAGGAAAGTTTGAATAGCTTTACTTTTATTTCTCACGAGCAAGGTGCTGTGGTGTGATTGCATTTATTTCCATCATCTACAGCAGGAACTACTTAGATCAGGTTGTTTGGAGGGTCTGATAGAGGACAGTGAGACAGATAAGTGCAGTAAAAAAAAAACACTACATGTACAAGAGCTAAATAATTATAGGCTGCAAGGTCTTATTATAATATGATATACAAACTCTGACAGTATCACCATAAACTTACAGTTTGAAGTGTTCATTATTGCTCTTTTGGTTCACAGGCAGTGAGTAATCTCATGACTCATTCATTACTACTGTTATACACATGGCAGTGGCTTTATGTTAAGGTTAATTTGAATGCTGAAACGAGCTGCATATTCTTTAGAAAAGTGCACAATATCTTGAGCTGCATGCCACCTGAAAATGTAGTGTGATACAATATTATGAGTCCTTGTTGAGAGACATAAAGCGTTAAGTGCTGGCACAATGTATTTTTTAGTTTCCGTGTGTCTGACTCTGGCTCTGGGGAAGTTGCAGAGGGAATTTTCTGATCCCTCATCCTTTGGTTGCTTCTTATTTTATCAAAGTTAATTAGGAATATTGAACTCCAGCTTGTTCTTTACTTTGAGGAATGCCTGGAATCCTTTTTCCTCAAATTCCTTCAAGCCTTTCCTCCTCTCTCTCTCCCGGTGTACAGTTACTTTACACTTGATCACACACAGTTAATTTCTTTTCATTCTGTGCCTTTAAAAGAGAAGCTATTCTTATAGTCACAGGGGGGCTCATTTTGGGCAGGTCGCAATTTGAAATGGCACATAGCTGGTGCACGGGTGAAATACAGACAGAAATCTGCTCATGCTGCTGTGAGCAGTAAAGGCTCTGTGCTAAGCTTGGGTAAACATTCCTCCTAGAGGCAGGTCTCCATTTCAGTTTGGCACCCATAGGCATATGCAGGGTGGAGCTTTGTTCAGGTGCCCCCTGTGACTTACCTCTTAAGTATGTGTTTCAACTATTTCTGCTCCTCTGACAGAAAAGGTAATTTCATGGTAGAGTTACGCTTTAAAAAACACTAATGTTCTGGGAACACTTCTGCAATGACTTTCCACCTTAGCAACACTATTCACTAATTCTATTTTGAGCTTTACTTCATACGGTTTACATTTCAATTAAAAACTGTGTTTGACAGACAGACCAAACTATCTTCATTGCAATTCATGAACTAGTTTTAGGGTACAGTTTGACATTTTGGAAAATATTAGTTGTTGTTGTTTTTTTTGCTGAAAGTTAGATGAAAGATTAAACCACTCTCATGTCTGTTGGGTAAATATCAAGCTACAGCCAGCAACTACACAGGTTAACTCAACAGAAAAGAAACAGGGGAAACAGCTTGCCTGGCTCTGTCTAAACCACCTCTAAAACTCACTAATTAACACATTGCATCTTGGAAGTTGCCGCACCCGGCCAAGAAATAGTCCCGCACATAACCTCCCGAAAAACCATACAACATGTTGTTTTTACACCAAGCATTAGACATGCTGGTTAGTGGATATTTTTCTTACCTTTGGACAGAGCCAGGTTATCTGTTTCCCCATTTTTTCTAGTCTTTGTGCTAAGCTAAGTTAATCAGCTGTAGCTTCATAGGTAAGAGTTAGACATTAATCTTCTCATCTAACAGAAAGAGAACTGGAAAAATGTCTAACTCATCCTCTAAAAAACAGCTGTGGCTCCTTGTCTTTTTATGCCACTTTTAAAACTAGGTCAGTCATTCTGTAATTAGTAAAAAAAAAGTCCAACATTTTTACTTCTTTTTTTTTTTTTTAACTCATGTTCTCCAGAGCTCATGCACAGTCAGCCAGCATCATTATCCAGTGCTTTAGCTATGTGTGTCCTCTTTTCCGTTTCTCAATTTCCAGACCCCCCCCCCCCCCCCCCCCCCCCCAACATAAACTGCATGGCCATGACAGAGATCACATTAAAACTAACAGCATGTCTCCCTGCTGGTCATTTTTAAGAGTTTTTAGAATTACAACAGATACTGCTGTGGCTAATGCTGAAGGAGACTGTTGATGCCATATATTTGCAAGAATAAAAACAGCGACCACAAAATAACCTGTCACTTTAAGTACGAGCCATATTGTCTGGATTTCCCTGATAATTGCTCTGAATGCATCCGCTTCAAATATAAACCCATAATCTGAGTCTGTAAGTGGCCAATGGCGTCAGTCAGCTGCGGGCAGAGCCACAAAGTCATTAGTGCGCTTTCAACATCTCTAAAAATACATTTTCATCCTATATCATGTTATGAGACAAGTGCAGAAATTGTATATTGTGGCTCCTGCATTATTTAGTTCAGTACTGTCATTTGCACACTTCTGGTGCACTTCAGTTACTATGAGCTCTCAAACCACAGAGCATTACTACATGTAAGAATAAAAACATTTACTGCAGCTGAGTCACTGTGGACAGTCAAAAGAGATGTCTCGGCTGTCAGCGTCCCACTCCAGAGAGGAGACAAATATTCCAGCACTCTAACTACTGTATGTGATGACGTTAAGTGGCCTGTTACCAGGACAAAGCAACGTGGCAACAGCACATAAACCGGCTGTGCTCTGTCTTGTATTGTATAAGTATAGTCAGCCGAGGGGAATTTATTGGAAAGCTGGACTGGACAGGTTCACACACGCCCACTGTGAGGGCTGTTTGCTACACTTATGACAGTCTGCAGGAGACTTTGTCAGGTTATACTTCAAAATGTATTTTATGTTTGCATACTTGTCGTGTATATATAGTTCATTAAGTAATATACAGACTGGCATTGCTTTGTATATTACGTATATAGTTCCTCTTTGTTTTTTGCTTAACAGTGTGTCTCTGTTTAATTGTTTATGTGTGTATTTGTTGCCTTGGGGACAAGCTTACAGTTTCTCTTGACGGAATAAAGCAGAATTGAACTAAAGTGAATAGGGCTGCAATTAATCATTTATTATTTTCTTGATTCATTTATGAAATATTGAAAATAAGTGGAAGGGAAAAAAAAGTGTGATGACTTGTTATCTGCTTGTTTTTTGTGTCAGGCTAACAGTCCAAAGCAGAAGATAGTCAACCTTTTGTCATATATGACAAAGAAAAACAGTATTTTTGCCTGAAAAATGAAATGATTCATTCATTAGTTGATTAATTTCTTACATTAAGCAACTAATGAATGAATCGAATTGAATAAAGTTGATGGGTCAGTTGCCTAGAACCAACAACAAGTTCAACAAAGCTAAAACAATTAAAACAACAACTAAAAAACAAATAGTCGGAGCGAACAGAGTAAGACATGTGTATGAACGTATGGTGTGACTGCTTTAACAGAGCCCTGTTTTAATAGAATAGTGTCGTTTATGAAAAAGCAGCTTGTTTCGTGGCTTGCTTCGACCTCTGAGGATGCGTATTACCAGCGTGTAGTCTGACTGAATGGCCATGAGGCCTGCGAGAGCTCGTCATTAACACAATGCTGATTTAGCTGCAAATTATAGCGACAGTTCCCGAGATGGCTTCAAGCAAATCCACCCGTCAACTCAATTGAGCAGCTCAGTAAATCAGCGTTTCGGCTGATACTCAGAGGACAGTTATATTTGGATGTTTATCTGATGTGATATTCCAGAGCAACCATGAGTGCAGGCGTAGAATAAATGAGTGAAAGCACATGGATCCACATGAATGTGTGCAGGTGTCTGTGTGCATGCTTGTGCATGCAGGCTATGGTATGCAGCTCCAGAGAGTACAAGTTACACTCACACATACTTCCAGCTCCTCTAAAAGTGCCCAGTCCTTTGGGAGAAAGGACAGCTAGATTCTTTTGATACTATTATAGAAAAAGGCAACTTTGTGTCTTATAAGATTAATGCTTTAGATTTTTTTCACTGAGGCATTGAACGATGATTTGATATAACAATTTTCTCTATCAGGCATAAGCCCAGAGAGGAGTATGAGTTTAGTCGTGTGTGTTATTCTGTCTCATTCTGTCATACTACTGGACCAATCAGTGTCATCTGACTTGTGCACAATTATGAGAGTATGTTCAAAGACCTCTCCTTGTTGTGGTGATTCACATATTTTTTTTGACTGCTTTGTTTTACACCAACTGCTGACTCCTGACTCTCCTTATGTATGTGATATACAAGAGGCGGTTTTGCTTTTAGTCAGACGCTCGATTGATTCAGTAAGTCTGCTGGACTGTATCTCCTAGTCACTGATAAAGTATTTTTTTTTAACAGCTTTCGTTTGTGAGAGCTGTCATTGAATAAAGATGCTGCTTTGTCACTGAGCAACGAGCGGTAAAAGATAGCTTGTCTGCCCTAAAAGTAACTTAACGAACTAGCTCTTTAAAGCATATTAGTCTCAATCATTCTGGGTGATGGCCTCAGGCAGGCACGCATCGCAGTTCCCAAGCCATCCTTGGACCTGGCAGATGTGTACTCTTCTTAACACTACTATTAAATTAAAGAGTAGCATCGCAAAATGTTTGATTTTGTTCTTTCTGGAGGAAATGGTCCTACATCTGCAGATTTATTCACTATAGTTACACACAATACAACATGAATTTTGTTGCCACCTATAGGAGCTGGAGCAGAAGATACCTCTTTGGCTGCTGCTGTATGCTGCATCTGTGTGCTGCCATATCAGAGAGGTTAATATCTGCCAGTAAACAAATATTTGTGTGTTTAAGAGATGAAAAATTTAACATGATGGTGGGTACTTGTTGGAAGTAAATTCAGTTAATGGGGGCAGATCTGATTACCTCTGTGCTAAAACTAAAAGACCCGCAGGCTCTGATCTATGAATAGGCAACATCAAGTGTAAATTATTTAGAATTTCAACTTGGAGTTTCTCCAAAAATGTAGATTTCTATAGCTTTTATATTATTATTAAGACACCCCGTTGCTTTTAATGTTCTAATTAAGTAAAATATTCAAAATCAATAACAGTTTTTAAAATGAGAAAATGAGTTAGGTGAACTCTCAGTTACAACACATTACACTATTGTATGCATCTTCCAGAAAACTGAGACTGTACTATTAAAAAAAACTCTTCTATACATCCAAGAAAACCTACACTATACTGTACCAAACAAATATATTAAAAACTTTGCAAATCTCAGCTGGTTGCATCTGGCAATGATGGAGGCATTGCTTCACCATCTGCTGCCTGGTGGAGATCTGCAATCTACTGAGTGTACTCTTCCAATTAGTTATAAGATAGGTATTAAAATACATTAAATGTAAAGTATAATCATATACTGACTTTAATATCTCCACTACTTAGAAAAATAGGTTGAAATCTTGTTCTTGTGCTTCATATGCAGAGACCGTCTTCCAATGTTGAATGTTTTAGTCTGTCTTTTAACTTTTTCTGAAACAATTTTTCATTTTTACAAATTTTACTCGAGGGATCTTTTTTTTTTCTTACAGATGCAGAGTCATGGTAGAATTATTTATAGCTGATAATTACATTTGTAAAGTTATTTTCAGATATAGATGAAGATTATGAAATATTTACCAAAAGAAAAATTGAGGATGTCCTACTCTTAGTTGTTAAGATCGGGTCTTGGGTCTGTGGTGACACAGTAGAATCAGAAGACTCCCGTTAGTGGGAATAAACTGTGCGGCTAATTAATGCGAGTGAGGGGCAGGTGTGTTGGCAGGTGATGATGTCTGGGGAGCTGCAGGAACAGCTGAGTCCTGCTGCTTTGTGCAGAGTGAAGGCTGAAGTGACAGGGGAGAGGACGATGGGCTGAGAAATGAAACAGTATATTGAGACTATGACAATCAGTTGACTAATAATTGACTAAAAATACAATATTTTATTGGTTATGCATAGCCCCAAATGTTTAACATGCCAAAGGGTCCCTGCTCACTTTTGGAGCTATTTTTTCATGTCCCCACTTTGTTCCTCTCTGCATGCACATGCAGGTGAGTCCTGCCTGATAGTCTCACCGTGACAAAACATGACAAGATATACTGAAACGTGCTAGTAAGGTCCAGGAAGAAGACGATAGTGATTATAAATGTAAAGAATATGGGCTTTAAATGCTTAGTAAATGACTTTGCAAATGTTTTATGAAGGAGTTCCACTCAGCAGGTTTCTTCTTGGGAATACATACAGTGTCTTTTAATTTAGCGTGTAAGCATGCTCACATTTTTCGAATTATCACTAAACACAAAGTACATCCGAGGCTGGAAAAAAATTTAGCCCACTGAGTTGTGTATTTTACAGTTTGCCTCTGTTCGACAAACTAGGTTTCAGAATTACTGAATACTTCTTTGACAGTTCTACACTGCAGTTTGATGATTTATCAACATTTACAGATGTGTGGGAAGATCATTTTAGTTATTAGTCTGGCATTACTCTATTTAAAAAGATGACGTGATAAGAAAAATATTTGTTGAAGGAATATTTTAGTCTTGCTAGGCTGGCAGAATTTCATGACTTATTCAGTAAGCAGCCAGGTAGGACACTGGGCACATTTAGAGAGGCCGGGAGCTGCATGCTTATAATAGCCTAACCCCCTTAAAGGTTTCTGTGAATTCTTCACTTTACAGTGATGTTACTTCTCAGGCCTTGGCACCCACTGTGATAAAAAGGAGAGGCTTTACTGTTTATAATTAATAAATATGAAATTAATGTAAGCATGCACTCTATAAACATTCTGCTGTAGATTTATTGCAAGTCTAATTTATCTGTCAGCATTCGCAGTTCACAGCCTGCAGGCAGGGATGCAGCATGTGTGTGTGTGTGTGAGAGAGAGAAGGAGTGTCTAGGGTGAGGAGTGGGGATATAAAACAGAATAACCCCCATATTCTTGGTGGTAATTCCAATAAATCGAGAAGTTATTGAAATCCAGGGATACGAATGCACTGGAGAATGTTTGGTAATGAAAACAATTAATTATTCTGACTCCAGAGGGCAAAATCATCACGAAGAGAATAAATTAAAAGCGTAAAAACCTCTTACAAGAGTGTCGATTCGAAGGTCATCCCCCTGACAATTTCTGCTAAATAGATCAGTTCACTATTGCAAATGTTCTCGGTGTACTTTCTTTTCCCCACTGAATTTCTGCAGCCACAAGAAAAATATGAAAACAACTCTTGTAAGTTGACTTACAAGACTGAAATCTGGTTTAGCTGTGACTATATGAGATTTACATCACGTTGGTGACAAGTCATTTATCTCTTCCCGTTGATAGACAGTGATGTATTCATCTGAACTTCACAGCTTCAGTAGAAGAGACATAAATATTCTTAGGAGAAACTTGCAGCTGTAATAAATGTTTGTTGGTTTTTTTGTTCTTGCTTAATGCTCAACTTTTTAATCCAGTCTCCTATATAATGTGTTCATTAATGAGATCTAGAGCTGCTAATAGACATATTTTCTTAGGCCAGAGCCAGGCTAGCTGTTTTCCCTGTTTCCAGTCTTTGCACTGACCTAAGTTAACTGACTGTTATGACCGCTTCATATTGCCTGTACAGACATGAGAGTGGTTTCAATCTTTTCATCTAACTATCGACAAAAAAGCAAAAATGTTTAAATATTCTATAATGTACAGATACAGACCATTTGTAATAAAATAATAATTAAAAAATCCACCCTGTTCTTTCCTTCTAACCATATCATTCTCCAGCTTCACACCTTTTGAGAGGTTACATCACCACATTTCAAAATCATCAAGCTTCACTAAAGGCAGCGACTGTAGGGACAAATTGATTTTGTGCTTTCTAGATTTAGCAGTTTGTTTGTTTGTTTTTTCTCACTTCTCTGCACTTTTTATTTATTTATTTAGTGTCATTAAATGTGCTTCTGTGTGCTCTGGTTCACACACGCATGCTATTATGTACAAGATGTTTTCATCTGCCATGTGAACAAGTGCAGAGAGTAGTTTCTCTTCTCTGAGTCAGCACCTCTTCTAACAACGTGATCCGGTCTGTTGGCATTTTCAAATCCATTGAATAGTTTTATGGGGGGAAGCTGCAGACAGACAAAGTGTGTAAATGTGAACATGTTTATGCCAAAATACAAAGAGAAAAAACAATTAGTATTACTGATCATGGAAGAGTATTTAATCAAAGGAAGTTTTATATCAAAAAACAAAGGGTGATATAGTGTGGTCACACTGGCCAATATCATATTTGTAATAAAAAATTAAACTGATAATTCAGCAAATCAATTCGATTGATAGAAGATGAATGCAAACCAAAGTCACTTGACCACCAAACTACAAGTGTTACTGTAAAGTATGGTACATCATCTATTAACAGTTACAGTATACACAATTAGGACTGCAACTAAACAATGATTTCATAATCAAATAATGTGAAGATCATTTTTTAATTAATCTTCTTCTTCTTCAAAATTGCCACCGTAATTTCATAAGGCCCCAGTGTTCTTGTTCAAATCATTTCTTCTAACCAACAGTTTGGTTAAACTGATCTGTTCTGTTTAACTTCTACACTATCTATCTGTTAAACTTTGTAAATGTGTTTGCAAGCCAACACAAGAACAGAAGACAAAATCTTGTCTCTGAACCTCAAAACTGCACCAGAACAGATGTGACAACTCTTGGTGGATCACTCCGCTCATGTGTCGATGAAGAAAGCAGTTAGATGAAAGAACTTGAAGTGAAATGTCAAATATATCTTGGGCTGCGTTGCAAAAGGCAGCTCATAGCCTTCATGACATTTCATGTAGCATACTTATTGTGAGAGATTTGTATTGTAGATTTGAAATGTTCTCACTACAATATTTTATCTAGAGGCTAATTCATTTTAGGTACTTTATACCGTCACTGTATTTTTAAATGTGCATTGTTTTGTTCAGCCTGCTTTTGGAGTCAGAGTTTCTTTTTAAGGACTTGAAAGACAAAGAATGAAGCATGAAGCATGGCACCACTCTAGAAAGTCTGGATACGGCACTGGACAGGAGACTCTGGTCTGCACTGCTGCATTTGATGTCTGTCTGGCTGTTTGTGTTCATCCACCATCACTCTACTTCCAGCTGCTTGAATTTGCCTTCATAGATCATGTGGCTACATGCCAGATTTGTAATGTGCAGTTCATGTGTGCAGTCAGTATACAAAGCCAATCTGTTCACACCCCAAAAACCTCAATAAGTTCAGTCAAATTCTACTCACAAACCTCTCAACCAGACGGCATGAGTCGTGTGAACAGAAACAATATTTTTTAATGCATAAGATTGTAGCTGCATTTTTCCTCTCAGCAGATCTTTCTATCTATACCACGGTAGACCTAGCTGTCAGTATTCGATTTGTCTTTATTGAGTCAGCTGTTGCTTATGTGAAGTTATGATGGGGGAGGGTGGAGATGGATTACAGGGTGAGACTTGATGAGACAGAAGTGAATTACTGCAGCCTTGAAACAAAATTCATCAAAGCTAACTCTAATTTAGATCTTCTATCAAAATATATTTTCCCGACCTTCACTCACCATTAATTTATCGCTGATATAGAAGAAACTTGTACTTTAGTTGCATGCCACAAAGTGCTGCATTTTTAATCCAGAAAAAACAACAACATGGATGCTATGCTTCTGCCATTAAAAAGGTTTCTGTTGAAGGACTTTTAAACCTCAGATTTCCAACCATCCTTGAATGAACCACCAATGTAAATTTATGATCTCAGTTTATCTCACTTAAGGCCTGTTCTCAGGATGAGTATTACTTGGTCGCCTCCTGTGATTTGTAATAATTGTAGAGGTTGTCTCCGTTCTTCATCACATGGGAATCTGCTGGGTTTGTAATCTGTAAAATGAAAAATGAATCCTTGTTTGGACAGGATTTATGTCTCCGAGGGAAGTCAGGTATTAATATTTAATATTACCTGTACTAAACAGAAATTTTAAGCCTGCACAGATTGCATATGTGTTTGATATTTCTTATACTACCCACCACCGTCCATTTTTTAAGTGCCAACAGCCATGTGAGGACTTGTGATTCGGCTGTATGCGTAGACATTGGCCAAGTTTCCATCAAACTCAGTGCAAAGTTTTAAAGAATTTCCAGAAAATCTGCGCAATGAGCATTGTTATGTGAATAAGGAGTTTTATTCTTCAAGATAAACAGTTGGTGGCGCTAATCCTCCAGAAACTTTACAGCCTCTTCATCGCTCCACACAGATTTGATGTTTTCATCTGCCGCTATTTTCTTTAATGTCTTCAGTGAAGCAAAATCAGTGTCGGACATTCAAGTCAGATGCTTCATGTACTTTCTTCAAATTTCTGCCATTTCCACCACAGGCATCTCTTTTTATACAGCTGCACTTTTTGTACTTCATGGGAATAGAAATTTAAATTTTAAATTTTTTTCCACACAGATGACTTGAAATTTAGTAATTTATGTCACACTCATCATATCTCCTTCCATTATTTGCACACTCCTCCATCAAAATTCACATGCAATAAAGACAGGAATACTCTTCAGTGTTGACAGGCAGAGAGTGCTTCACATCACGTGGCAAAGGCTTATAAATCTTGTTGGTAATCACATGAGGTCCCCAGATAACCATATTCAAGTTTGAGTTTTGGGCAGATATTGTAGAATCATTAATTATGTTATTTATTTATTTTTTGTTTAATTAGCATGTCTATTATTCATCTCAAAGCACTTCAGTTTAAAGTTCACAGAATTTAATGTCACAAAGTGGCTAAAATTAATTGTCAAATATCATATGTTCCATGAGCCTCACATAATTAGAAACATGACATGACGTAAAAGCTGTTGAATTGCAATGAAAGTCCTCTGATAATCACACAATCCTCTCTGCAAAGCCTGTAGTTGAGCCTTGGCCTTTGAGATTTAAAATGGAAAATTACCTTAATACCATTCCATCATCCTGTGAGTGAAACGTCTGAGTAAATGGCAAATTATAAATGGCTTGTTTAACTGTTATTAGTGACACCAGTGGCCTAGGCGAACAATCAGCATCTCGTTTCTCTCTCTTGCATGCGCGCTTGCACTCCATGTGGTGAGCTAGCATTTGGCATCACCCAAAACAGTCAACATGGTTACGACCGAACACAGCCTCCAGACCAGTATGTTATACGGTATATGATTTATATTTATATTATGATTTACAACAGCTTCCGATCAGGACTCTTCACTCCAAAGACAATAAAGACATGGCGGGTTCAGAAAAGGACAAAAGAGGCATTAAGAGCAGGAGAGGAGCCAAAGAGAGGTGAGCCATCAGTCAGAAACCTCGTCCTTGGAAGCCTGAATAGAGTTTACAGTGGGGTCAGCCATGGGCTGGCAGGAACTAGACCCAGAAAGAAAGCCACCTTGGTACTGTAATCTCTCTGTTTCTTGTCATCAAACTGGCCACTGTCGGTCTCAAAGACTGTGTTTGGTTTCGGTATGCTCACTGGGAGGCTGTGGCTCAATATCCATATCCCCAACAGCATTCACTGCTGGTTATCCTGCCCTGGGCCTGCAAACCAACTTCATGGTCCAAAGCTCTTATGCTAGAGGTGTAAACACCAACATCCTCTGGTGCTTCAAGTTTCCAGTCCGGGCAGAGTCAACGAATAGGGCTGTAGCTGCACGGCTAACTTACTTAGTTATTAGTTATTTTGGCAACAAGCAAAGATATCTGTTCATCCAAAGGCTCAATGAATCACTGAGTTGAGGCACAGCAGCTGAAGGACATCAGAGGCAAAACCAGAAAAATATTTTCTCAATAAAATATAGTAAATTTTTGTTATTTTACAAACCATTGTAGCTGTAATACTCCATCAAGGCTTTCCTGATATGGATTTGGGCATAAATACTGTAGGATGAAAAAACGATAGACACGTATGGTTCTAACTGATAACATTCAAGGTTTCTCTTTCAAAATGAGTTAAAAGAAGGACAAAACTGTTTTCAGACGTTTACAAAAGCCAGGAAAAAAGAAAAGAATAAAAGACAGAATAAAAAAATAAAAGAATAAAAGAAAATATTTGATTAGAAACATCAAAAGTTTGTTTAATGAATAGATGTATCTCTATGGAGAGAGGAAAACACATCTACTTACTTTAATGAAGTGCATTTTTTTCTTTTTTTCTTACTTTTTTATTAGTTTTCAACTAACGTGCAGGTATTCTGGTATATATATTCTATTGGGTTTAAATCAGTGAAAAGAGATGTTGTAAAAGTGTTTTATTCCCAAGTCCTCAAACTACTCAAGCATTTCTCCACAGGGTAAGATTTAAGACTGCACAGTCGCTGTCAAAGAGCATCTCAGTATCTGGTGAGAACAAGTTTTCACATGACTCAGTTGTGGTTTGGTGTTTCTGACACATGTGAGTGTCAAATGCCTCATGTTCCTGACAAGCCAACCGTGTCTCTTGGGAATTACATTTGTATGCTTCAAAACTGTTATAAGCCGGAACAACATAATTCCTGTCTGGATTATGTTTCCAGATGTTTGTTACAGTAAATGAAACATTTATGAGTTAAGGAGGTGGGGCTTGGGAAGGATGGTGGGCATACAAAAGGCGGGATCCAAGATCCAGGGCAAGAAAAGCACTATAGTTACGGTTAGGGAAACATTTCAGTTAAATGTTCATAATGTAATGCAGTGTAGTCACTACAAGTGGATAGTGTCTTGTAAGATTACTTAATTTGGGGAAAAACAAATATATATGTTGTACTGTAAACATTTTACTGATACGTTTAGTGTCAACATTTTTACAGGTTGCCGAGTAAGTTAATAAACATTTCTTCACCGTGTCCATGGAAAACATGATTTGGTCAGCATTACCATTTCCTCAAATCATAATTGCTGATTTTCTTGTATATAAACAGAATGTCTAGGAGACAGTGAAGCTGAGGAGCCGGTCTTTTTACTTATTAAGAATGTGATCATCTCTGTAAACATTTACATATTAAATATATATATATATATATATATATAAACACATAATCTGTGGGCAAGGGACCGATATTTTGGCACCAGAAGCGTTCTAGTTACCGTTTGTAGTCCGAGTAGGACTGACCAGTCATGTTTGAGTGGGCTTTCGTTTCAACAGTCTGTGTAGAGAGAAAAAAAAACAGAATGTACTGACCAGAATGCAGTGTTGAAAACCCACTCATCTGACGCCGCTTTTTTCTGGAGTTATCTCTCTTCATATGCAGATATCTGTTTATACAGACTAGCAGAAATCTGTCTTTCTTGTCATTCTCGTGTATCAAGTTGCGAATCGAACTGCAGTAATTGTAGCAAAATGGAAAAATGGCTCTCAAAAGATTTGCCCTTTGTCTGATATGATCGTTGATGTTTACACAAAACAAGCAGTGTAATTGTTGCAACCCAATATCGTTATTTGTCATAGAAACACTTTTTTGCATGGTTGTACCTTTTTAAATACACTTAAGGCACATTTACTGTCTGTTTTCTGTCTACTATTACAAAACAAAAAAAACATTTTTTTCTATGAAAACACCATGTTTTCATACACACATACACATGACATACACACTGTATCTCATATATATATATGATATCTTATATGATATTCTCATATATATGAATTTAAGATAAATAAAACCATTAAAAGGAGGAGGTGGGAAACTAAAGGCTCATACAGAGACCCCACCTACAATTCCAAACAGGATAACAGGATGAGGATAATGAGGATGAATTTGGTCATATTATGGAGCAGTTCATGCCTAAGCACCAGCATCCCCATTTCCTGTCTGTGTCTGTTCTTGGTGCATGCCATCAAATATTCACAAATGCCTCTGGAATGCAAATGCTTAGCGTAAAAGTAGTTTCAATCCATTTTAAGATGCTTGTTGGTTTGTATTTGCACAAGCATGTCTCAGCAGAATTGTACACAGTGGAGACAACAACAAATGGTGCATCACAACTACAGAACTGTTTCTTTTCAGTTAACATCTGTAGTCGTCTGAAGGTAGATGTGGTGCATTTGTTGCTGTCAGAAATGAGTGTACTGCATTGTGTATGCTGTCCTGCAACATGTGGGCACAGGTTCATTTTCCTCTCGTGAATTAGTCACAGATCCACAAAAATAACAAACCTATGCTGTATCTTGAATTGTGAGATCAGGGTGTTAACAACAGTTTACTAAAACCATGCCACAATGTACCCTTTTCTATAAGATTGCATGGTGTTCTGACAAAACATGATATAGTCCTCAGGCAGTGCTTTGTCAGTCTGGTGCAGCGGGCAGCGGCTGCCATCAGCAACCAGCCGGCAGCCATTCAGTCTGCCTGACCTGAGGTGCAAAGCATCACTGTGCAAAAACTCCCCTGTTATTTGCTTTTGTGGGGCATCTGCTGCGTGGTGATAAGGACTGGGCTGTTTCACTTTTTGCAACACGGCACAGAGTTTTTGAGCTAATTATATATCTCATTGTATTGTTGTAGGAATTAATGTTAGATAAAACTCTCCCTCAACCTATGCGCTCTGAGTCTTGACACATGAGCACAGAGCAGGGCATAGAACAAGGCTTTTTTTTTTCAAAGGGATGTGCGAAACATAACAGCACATCTGCTTCGTACTGATTACAGAACTGAAACACTGAGAAACTAAACCTTCATATTTCTGTACAGCGAGCTCTCTGTGCCCCTCAGCAGCCTCAGGTTCAACACTAGTCTCGCTGGACTTCTCAGCGATCATTTTTTTAAAGGCTTGAGAACTTTTTTGTTGGTTGGTAGGTTCACTTGTTGTCAAGACAACAGAGTTATCTTCGGTGTAGTTGAGGATGATGCAAAATATCCAGCTGGTGTCCAGTGTTGTTCGCCATCTGTTAGTCGACTCCCTGACTTTATACGTTACTTCACCTTCCACTTTTTATGTTTGGAATACAAACTGAGCAGAAGGATGGGGCCTCCCAAATATTGAATTCTGTATTTGGGAGCATAGCAAGTGCTACTGTATGTGGGCTTGTGGAAAAATAGAATAAAATCTTACAGGGCTATACAGACCGATGACGTGTTCCTCTTAATGGCACCATGATAGCACATCCCCTAACAATGCTGGCTCTCAGAGGATAAAACAGTTTTTGGACATATTTGACATCTATGGCAAAATAATATATATATACATATGCACAGGAGCTTCATCATTATAGTTTCTATTTTCTGACAGAAAGTGAGGTGAATTCAAATTTAACTTTGACTTTAACACAGTTAGCGTGTTCATCTTCAGAATAAGATGAACTCTTTTGTAACAGACTCAGAACCACTGTGATAATTCTGGTGTTTGACTCATTTGTTTATCACTGGCAGCCCTTTTTCACCAGAGAATTGGTAAGCCTCATTACTGGCCTTTAGCTTGTTTCTTCACCCTTAACGGGTGATGTGAAAGGTGTAACACATTTAGCCAGCTGGTTGTGCAAATGCAGACAGCCTGAGGCTATTTTTCTCCATTTCCTCATGAATGAGCACACCAGTTCATACTTGCATGGGGGCTGTGAGCTTTTATATGACTGGGGTTAACGATACCGATGATAATAAAATGCATTTTATTTTGTATCATGTTCTGTCGTATTTTTCCAGTTTCTTTATCTTTCATTTCATAGCTTTGTTTTCGTTTACGTTTTATGTGTTATATCCCTATTTTGTATTCTTCATGGGCATTTTGGATTTTCTTTTGGATTTTACAGTCAATAATGTAGGGCCCAACTATATAGTTGGGTTTACAGTTTTACAGTTAAAACACTGTAGCAATCACTTTGTGCTTTATGCTTTATAGTATGAGCAGTGTTTCTGAGGATTTTACATCTTGTAGTTTATGTTGTATTTTTCAACCTGTATCAACATTTTTCTTGCCTTTCTTCACCAACAAATCAGCGGTGCAAGACATTGGCACATCTATCGACAGAGGAGCATTGTTGTGAAGTTGTTGTCAATCAAGTGTCATCAAAGCCCAAAAGAGCTGAATTTTTTTTCCCAGTCAATCACTGCACCATCACATTTATTGACGTGTGCACGCACAGTCCAAAAAACAGCAACAACAAAGAAGTGAGTGTAGCTAGTGGAGCAAAGAAAACCTGTGCATTATTGCGCTCTGACAGAGCGAGGAAACACATGCAATATGCTAAACAATACTGTTACCTTCAAAACATTCATCATAAACTGTGTGAAAATCATTTTTGTTTCCTGTTAAAGGCTTAGCTTTCCACAGAAATTGGATTCTAAACTTCAGTTCGTGATTCTGTGTTTACAGGATGACATGTTTATTTCTACATGAAAGTGAGAGTAAGACAGACGGGGAGAACATAAAACAACACAAAGATGAGATGAAAATGAAACCTCAAAGGGCTTATTAAAAAATCTCTCCAATAAAGACAAGGGCAAACTACAAATAAGGAAACTGACTGAAGGGAAAACTGAATGTTGCAGAAATATGCTTGTGTTTTGTCACTGTAAGCTATAAAATTACAGACATACGGTAATACTGTAAACAAAATAGATATAAATACATCTGATATCAGTGCTGCATGTAAAGTGATACGTAGCGTATCTAATTTCAAATCCATGTCAATGTCGTTGGAAATGTTCGATAAAGGATACAATTAGCATCACTTTATTCATGTTACTGTCTTTGTGCCTGTGCAAAATATCCATGAGCGTGCATCTAGTTGGTGATGTGTTTGGTTGACTTAATTAAATTCCAGGTGATTATCTGCTTCTGCATAATCAAAGGTGACACTAATTTCCAAATTAAGACCATGTGTGAGGAGTTTAAAGTACAACAACAACAAAATGAAAAACAAAAATAACTATGGAACAGTCTGAATGTGTGGGGTTTCTGAGGGGAGGGGGGTGTCTGGTTGAATTTAGTGGCTCTTGGGTTTGACGACAACTTTATCACATTTCAAGCTGGTTTTATCCCTCCGCCACAGGCAGCTCTGCAGTTTGGCCCCGCCGGTCATTTCTCCTCCTCTGAACAGAAATGAAGAAATCTTGATTGATATCGTCGTCCAGGCCTTCAGCAAACTTGCAGATGTTGAGGATGGATAGGCACTTATCAGACTTTAAGAGCCTGACCGTTATTTGCCTGAGCCTATCTACACCATGAGGCCGTTTCTGCTTCCCAGCATTTGTCTCTCACTTCACTTTCTCGTCAGCATTTCATTTTTGTTACATAAATGTCTTTATCCGGCTTTAACCTCCCAGAAAGCACAAATGTCCACTCTGCGTGTTATATTTTGGAGCATGAATGTATTATTTGACGCAATACAGTGATTTTAAATTCCCGAAGTGATGTGGCTGTAAGTCCTTGACTTGTAAACAGTGACTGTAATACATCTTACACACAAACGGAATCAACTACTACTCTATGAGTGAAAGGTTTATTGAACTACTAACTACACCCACAACTTACAAATGAATTATTAAATTCAGTGATGAATGAATGAGGTCAGCCATCTACCAGATAAGGCAGTCACTGAAATGTTTTATATCCAGATAGACTAACTTGTGGGAGTGCGGGAGACCACCAAGTGGATAAAAACTGCAACATTAGCCAGTGAGATGAATTTGGGGGACCATTGAGAGAAACTGAATAAAATAATAAACAGATCAATTGCTTCTTAATCACTAGCATCACTCTGTAGCATCAGCCCCTCCATGTCAGGGGAAAAAGTCAAATTTCACCTGGTGGTTCAGATGGACAGGGGGAAAGGTGCAGATGGATGGGAGGTGGAAACGAATGGTCAATAACCAAAAAGACCAATTCTCACTCCCTGGAGCTCTGTCTGGCCTAGTCACTCACTCTTTCTCTTGTTAAAGTTAAAATGTTTATAAAGTACTTCTCATGCTTCTCCTGCATTTGAATGCTTGGCCTTCCGAGCTGCTGGAGAGCACCAAACACATCTGTGCCACACAGAATGTCATCCACTGACTGATACCTGATACACAGACTCAGAGTACATGAGTACACTTAAAAAGCAGATTAAGAATCTAATTACACACAGAGTACATGGCCAGAAGAAATATATCCAGGGAAATCAGGTTTCTCTAATCCGCTAACTTGATTACGGAAGACAAGTTTCATGTACCCCTGACAGAAATGAAGTTTCTGTAGAAAGGTGACTGTAATCTGGTTAGGTAAGTGTTTAGTAGTAATTAATGTCAATGCAGTGAGTTATGAACAGCTATGTAATTGTTTCAAACAACAGAAAACTAAATCAAATGCTCCTCTTCATTGGGTGTAAAGAGTGTGAATGGTACATTTTTGTGCTGAGTGCTGTTTGTCAGCTCTTGCGTCAGGGAAGAGTCACATCTAAAAGCAAACCCTGGGAGATGAGCAGCTTTCAGAATAGAGACTCTCACAATAGCTCTGGTTGACAAGTGACCTGTGCCTTATTTCCCTCAAAACTCCCTGAGTGAAAAATCAAGGAGCTCTTCACCTGAATAATTGATACATGCCTCATACCAGCCATCAAGAGGCTGCGATCAAAACTGAAACATAAAATGAAATGCTATATGTCTCTGTCTGCCATCCAAATCCATGTAGACTTCATTAATATAGAGCAGGGACTTCTGTATCTACACACAGCGGGTAAAAAAAGACACAGTGTGTTAAAGATTCTGTTACTACTTGTCAGTGAAATATTTAACACTGTATGTCAAAAACCTTCACAAGATCTTTTCCTATTCGTTAAAAAAAAATTGTAGGTTAACATTTTTGTATAGCTCGGCTAGAATAATCTACATTGCTAGAAAGTCATCAAATAGTAAAATAATAATAAAAAATAAAAAAAAAACACAGAGAGAACTGTTCTCTGAGAACACAGTAGATCTTCTGTCAAAGGTGAAATAATTTATAGTAATATTATCACTGACGGACCATGACATATTGCACTTTAGTAAATATATATTTCAATTAGATGTATTGGCTGCTTTGATTTTGAGTCATATACTGTTTCTCAGCAAAGTGTTTATTTGCTGAGGTTTGTAGTTTAATCTGATGGATCAGCAGAAGGAACTTTTTCTGTTTAAATCTCTTCAGCATCCTGACAAAATCCCCCCAAAAAAGCCAAAGATACTGAAGTTTTTTCACTTTTTATCTGTGTCACACAAACACATGCTTTTCCTTTATAACCATCAGCAAGTAAAAAGCTGTCAAAGCTATCTTGACAAATAGCCCAACATATAAAATGTGAGACATTCACAGTTTGTTGAAATTTGTTGCTTTAAGTGAACTTTCTCTGTAACTATTGGGTAGATTGGCGTGATATTTAATTTAAAAAAAATGTTAGCATGGTAATACACTAAGCTAAGATGGTAAACATTACTTGCTAAACATAAGTATTTAGCTCAAGTGTCCAGCTTAAGAGATTTATTTATTAATGTAAATATATGTATTTGTTGGTGTGGAAGCTATTTACTTTTAACATTTACTTTTCGAATGATGACATGTTGAATTATTCATTCTGCTCACCCCATTGCTAATGTAGCCAACAGAACAGACACTGTAGGCTGATCTGGCAGCTGCAGACCATCTGTAAATGAGGAATGTGCACAAAAACAGAAAATCCCTGTCCACACAGGTTGGGCAGGTTGTGGCACAACTTAATAAGTTATAAATAACTTAAAGAAAAAAGAAACATTGTGTGCAACAGTCCACCTTCTCTTCCCCACTCTCTCTGTCACCTTCTTTTTCAAAATCACACACATGCCGGCAAGAGAGCATGCGGCTCGGCTGGTCGCTCTGTAGCGAGATGAAAAAGGTTCAACCCTGGAACTGTAGGCATTTGTACACAGTGCAGCCAAACACCAGCCTAAAAAATACAGTATGGACCTATGGACCTAGATGTGGAAGATGCATCATTTGTGTGTGCAATGCATGTATGTGAGTCTTAAATGAAGGGTTACTTGTTTTGCTGTTATTCAACAATAAAGAACAAATTTGAAACAATTTAGCCGAGAACTTCTCACTACTGTGGGCAGCGGAGTAAGAGAGTGCTCTGACAGCTTCTTGACCCATAAGTGTTTAATGTGTTGCTGTATTAGTGAAAGAAATTGATTAAAAATGTGTCTGGTTGTGTTTAGAGTTGCACCCCTCAACTTTAACTTTGGAGAGACAGACAACTCAATGCCCCCGTCCTCCAAAGATTGCTCCCGTGGAAACAGTGCCTCATTAGTTGCCTTTTCTGTTCAGTTTTTGAGTGATGCTGAAATTTTTGAAGACCTCTGTTCTCATTCTTTTGCTCATGCATCTTTGAAAATGTTCTTTTTATTTTGTGACTATTTGAACATTTCATGATCACATAAAAGGGCATTGTTCAAGTCAAATTCTGTTTTTAAAATATCTTTTCACTCTTACTCTTATTCATCATGATCTCTTATTGTGTTATTAAACACTCTGAAAGCTCAGCCACAAATAATTTTTTTAAAAACCTTTTATAGGAAAAATAGGTCTTAAAAATTTCCAGGGGGTTATACTTTGATTGATTTCCAATAAATGAATGAAGTGATAGATTAATGGCATTCTTCACCCTCCATTTTTCCATGCTTTAGGCTACATCAGTTTATTTTTCTGCTCTCGGGTGAATGCTGTGAAATATTTTTGATTTATATCCTGCACTGATGAGTGATTTTCTGAGAAGAGGCTATAATGCAGACTCCAGTATATAAAGAAAACAGCCCCCCGAAAAAGGACAAATTATGTTAAACGCAGGGCGCCGATAAAACCTGTGAGATAAAAAGTGAAAAGATACAGTGAAGAAGCTTTTTTTTCTCCACAGGCTCCATGCTGAGGGAGTCAGATCTGATAGGAGGTTATAGAAAAGGCATCTCAGATGACTGAATTTAATGGAATAACGAATCCTGCTTTTCAAGTTGAACAGTGGGAATGAGAAATGTTGCACAATAGTCAACATGTCCAAAGCTTGATATCAAATAATGTCCGCACTGTCTCATAATGTCTGCACTTCAAAAGAAGGAAAATATTGCAGCTAGTTGCTCAGAATTTGACAGCGTTAATGATGTTAAATTTTGAGAGGATAATCGTTATCCAAAAGGATGAAAAAGCACAAAGAAAGCCTTTGTATGCTGAAGGGCATGGGTGATTTTAGTGCTTTAATGAGGAGAAATGAACAAAAGGGGTAGAGATGACAAAGACCGCTGCAAGTAAACATGACCCTCCTTCTAAATTCTGCCACTGCATATCCCCTCCTGGGAATAAACAAAGAAAAAGACAAAGCCACACGCCCCTCTTCTCTTTCAAGAGGAAATGTCAGTGTGACATGCCAGCTACTGATGCGTCCTAATGAGAGAATTTCCCCCTCCTCCAGAGCCAGTTGCGCGGGCCCATACAGCACCTATACAGTGGTGGACCTAGTAAACAGACTAATTGCTTATTAGCTGTATTTACTGTCATGGAACAGAAGACTTCCAGTGAGAGGAGGAATAATATAGTATAAACTGTAACTGTGGTGTCTAAGTATGCACAGCTGAACACGGTCAGTGTGTAAGAGCTGCAGTGCTCTGCAAACAAGTATTTTCTTCATAATACACTTTAACATTAGTGCGTAGGTGGACTAGTAGGGCTTAGGATGTCAAGTGTTGAGTCATTTTATAAGTAACCCAGTAAATGCATACTTCTACAAAGCAGCTCAGGTTATTCTGCTTTTTTTCATGGATTTTATTTAAACCTGCATTTATTTATTTATTTATTTATTTTTGATGTAGATGTAAAATACAGCACTGACAGGCTATCATCTCGTAATGTCATGGATGGAAACAATCAAGAATTTCTGCATCCAGCAGACATAAGGCAATATTAGCATTTATTTGCTGTCGTGAGCCACCCATTGGTGGTTTTCATGTCACATCCCTATAGGAACGCCTGCTTGAAGGGCAAAACAAGGTTTTCTTCCGCTGCCCACCAGCTGAGCCAAGTTAGTGAGCAATTTTCAACACAGACTTTGTGTTGTTGTTCTCCGTCGGTGGAACGACCTACCAGTTTCTACCAGAGCAGCGGTTTCACTCCATCTACAAAAGAAGATCCAGCTCTTCAGAGAGTACCTCCCCTTCTAGCACTCCCACCAGCTGGACATGCTAAATCTATCCCCTCTGAAACTGCGACCTTATTCTTTGCGAGTCGTACTTACAGTAACGTGTCCATGTTGCGCTGTACCTAGATTGTTTCCCTTTTTGTAAGTCACTTTGGATAAAAGTGTCAGCTAAATGACTAAATGTAAAATGTAAGTGTAAGTTTGTTTAACTAAAATTCTGGATAGTTATTGTTTGAGACAAATCTGTGTTGAAGAGATTGAAATTTGGCCATGTGGTGTGCCTGACTTAGTGGCGAGTGCACAGCAAATTGCATTGTGTCTGGAAAGACCATTATGCTTCTATAGAATGTGAAATCCAAATCTGCATCTGAGATTGTAGGTCAAAGAATCCAGATCAGAAATCCATACAGTATATCAAATACAAAAAACTATAAATCCTGAGAGAAGTGTCTGGCTCTTTAGCTACTTAATGCTCCGAAATGTTTTACGTAGCTAGTTGCTACATTTGTGTGCTGTTGATGTTGTTAATCACAGATTTTTCACTGAAAACATCAACCTGCTGGTAAAAAACTGTTGGAAAACCCAAACAGGGGACAGTAAAAGTCTTTGTAGAGCTCAAAGGATCTGCAGAGTGAGGTGATGATTCTTTGCAGGTACCCTGATACATTACCTTGCACCAATAATGATGGTTTATTTAGTAATACAGTAATCCACTAAACAAAAACTACTGCTCTAATGAACAAAAACCTTTCCACAAAGACACAACGTCCTGTCATAAAACCAACTGTGTTGTTGTGAATATTGCTATATTCGCATGTAAAGCAAAATATGCAGGCCAAACAGTGGTGCTGAGTTAATAACTGGAGGATTGACAGACTGACAGGTAGTCTGCATCATTCTCTGCTTTTTGTTTATGCTCATTTAGTCTGGTCTGAGGAATATTTGCATCCAAGTATGGTCACACACTATCAACAAATTGGATTTATTTTGTTTTGTAATTTTCCATCTCAAGAGAATCCAACAGCAATACAAAGAGTTTCAGCATACCCAGATTAAAAGCAGTTATATAAATGAAAAATGCACTGAAGACTCTGTTTCCTTCAGTCTTAAGTCTAGACTGTGGACGAGCCGGGAGTTTGTTTTCCTGAAGATCTAAGACTCTCCCGGTCTGGCTCTTGGGGACATGAGATATGATTTGGAACAAGGCGATGCCGTGATCAATTAAATCTTTAAATTGATTCTGAACCTCAGAGGCAGCCAGTGCACAGATGATAAAAGAGACTAATATGATTGTGTTTTGTAGCCTCTGTTAGGAGCCTAACAGAAATATTTCCTTCTACCTGCAGCTAAAATGGTAAAGGCAGGACGTGAACGAGTTTAATCATAAAGAGATGAAAGCATGACCTACCTCTGTGACGCTGTGAGATGAGAGCAGTTTCATCATAACAGTATTTTTGAACCTGTCTCCTCACATGCGAAACCTCATGTCATGTTGAATATAATACAAGATACACATGTATTTGAAAGAGGTGGAAATGGGAATTGGTGTATTTTTATGTGACTGACCATGTGAATAGGCACAACACGGTGGACGTGGAGCTATCTAACTGTGAGTTGCTGGTGGAAATAAAATAATAAGTAGAAGGAAGTCCAGTCACAATTGTATAAAATATTAAAAGAATCTCATTCATTTGAATGAGGTAATGCAGGGGGCAAAAAACACAGGGCTATCCAGCAAAAAAGTTGAATCTGGTGGAAGTTGAAACTTCTAGCAAGGTGCTGCAGTGGCCTATCAAGTACATGCAAGAACTGGTTCTTAGTAAATAAAACATTTTCAGCAGACTCTCCAGAGTTTGTTATGAGTATCATAAAGGACGTGTTGTGTTTTAGTGAAGCTTTGCCTTCAAATTATGAATCTGTTACTTAAGCTTTCCTGGATCTTATTTAAATTTTTATGTCTCACCGGTTCCTGAATCATCACGCCTCCTTTTATTCTTTCCTTTGCAATGTGGAGTTTTTCTTAAAGAGTGTTTTTGTATTAAGGAATTATATACAGTATATAAACTTATTTTAATTTCCATTGGAGGGAGTTATGGTGGCAGATATCTCTCTAAGTTGTTCCATCTTTGTTCGTGTTGCCTTTTTATTACTACAGCTACTAGATATCCTAATTTTGAATGACTAGATTTGAATCCAGATTCTTGACGGTTCTAATATTTGCAGACCTATTGTGTCATTTATTTTTGCAAGAAGATCAAATAAACACTTTTAACGTGCACATTTATGATTGTAATTACATTTGTGGCATTGTGTGGCTCAACACTACTACACTGCGTGTTATTTGTGAACACTATATCTGAATTATGTGACCAAGGGGAACAATGTATAAGATGTAAAGATATTGCACAGATGACAGAACCACAGTGAAAAACACATGTAATATGTGCTGCAGAATGTGAGCAGCTTAGTGATGGAAAAGGTCATGTCTAGTGTTATCCAGTGCTAAGCCATGTACTGTGTACCTAATCAGTCAGATGTGGATGTGGAGATGTGTCAGTATGAGTGATTAAAGCTGGGCAATATGGTTGAAATCAATATCACAATATTAAGACTATTGACAGCAAAATCAATATAAACGCAGTTGCTGCCGTTCTACTGTCATGTATTACATATCCGAAATGTCTGCACATGTGCAAAACAAGAACGTAGATGATTCTTTTTCAATCTTTTTATTATTAAAATGTGCTCAGAATTATTCATTTGGATTTTGTAAAACGATCCCATGATATGTTGAGGGTATAAACTCATATTAACACTTAAAATATGTATTAACATTACAGTATGTCAGTAATGACAACATATAAAAATCTCCAAAATGAGAAGACGTGAAAAGAAGCTCAAAGATCAGCAGCGGTTGTAACAAGCTGCTGTTCAGATGTGTAGTCTTGGGCTGCTCTGCAGAAAATGCATTTGGCAACGTGACTGTGGCAGCGTGCAGAGGATTTTCTGTGTTATTGTCATAACTGCCTTCAGTCTGAAAAGTTTTTTAAATGCTTGATCCCCTCTAACTGACAGTATCTTTGATAACAAGTTGTAGAAACACCGGTGTGTCCTCAAATTTTCATGTGTATGATGAGACTTGTTATTTTACAGACTGAGGTCTACGTCAAGGTCTCCTCCTGCCTCTCAGTCAGAATGAATATTCAATGACTATTTTGACTGCACCACACTGTTTGATGTTGTGGCTTCATGCTCCGCTCTCATTATTTTGGACGTAAAACGACACAATGACTGACAGTAAATCGCTGTTAGCTGTAATTGGAGGGCATTTACAGACAAACAACTACAGACTTCAGATTTAAATGGTTGTCTGGTGTCAAGGTCAAACAACAGTCTTTATCTGATTAAAACAATATTCACTCGTCAGCAGCTTCGTTTGGAGTTGAATACCTTAAATTGACTTAAATTACTTCTACAGGAGCGGCCTAACGTAACTCTATCTCTCCGGGTTATAGTGACAATTGTTGTTACTCTGTATATGAGAGTTCAGTCAGAATGCGAGTAGTCTCTAAATTATTAATGCAAAACACAGAAGTGAACTGAAGCATGGAGCAGTATAGAAACATGTAAGCCCAGTATCAGGCTGTTTAGACATAGTGTAGCTATTTACATGAATTAATTACATTTTTTAGCCTACGTACCTCAGGTCTTTAGAGACAGAGTGGCACAGAATGATATTCAAAATAAAATATTGCCTGCAAACTTAAGTATAATCTGCCAAAAACATATTTTTGGCATGAATTGCTTTCACTGTAGCAAATAATGTTTATATACATATTCTACAGTGCTATAACTTTGCCTTGGTTCCTGATAACGATGAAGCCCTTTCTGCAAACGCTCTTCCATTTCTACACGCGTTTCCCAGAGCAGCACTTAGGAGCGAGTGCACATGTATGCCTTTAAAAGCTTTTTTAACATCTGCTGCTCATGATGTTGAAGATAATACGCTTTAAAGTAACTTCACCCGCTGAACTGTCTGTAAGCTTATATATGCATATATCCAAAGCATAAATTATGTAAACAAATAATTGGAATTATTCTGGATGAAAACAAAGTAAACGCTCTACAACCTGCTGCCCTTTATAATTCATGTTCCAGGGTGGAAATCAGTTTTTAAAAAGTACATTTTGATTGATGTATCTGCTGCTGGAGGGGAACGTTACTCTTAAGCACACGACTGATGACTTGGCAAGAAAAGTATAATCATCATCAGCTGCTCCAGACATGCATTCATTTTCAAAAGGTACTATCATCAGAAACCCTCCATTATCAAAGGAAGCGCTGCTCTGCAATATAGCTGACACACAGTGACTGTAGGCCAGCATAAAACACATAAAACCTGTTATCAACTTCGACTGTGAAAACAGAAAAAACAAATATTTTCAACACTTTTGACATTTTGGGAGACCAGCAAAGTGCTAAAAACAGAATAGCGGAGATTGAGGCTTGAGACTGAATCAAATGAATAAATAAACACATACCTTGAATCTCTGAAGGCCCGAGGTATGCGATTAAATTTTAATGACTGGTAAACTATCTCTGGATGTCCATTTGGCAGTTGGCAGCATCTGGTGTACAGTAAAGATCTGTCGACTGAGATTTTTAGCTAAAATAGTTCCAGCACCCAAGTGCTATCTTTCCTCCCAGTGTACAGCAGAGTTTAGAGTATGGAGAGGCAGGTAAAGGATTTAGGCCTACAGCGGTCTTATCAAACGTCTACATCTGTGAAGTGAGTTAGCGTTTCATGGAAGAGAGTTCTCTCTGAAGTGTCAAAAATGATAATGATTTGAAATTCAAAACATTTTCCTCTCCACAGTCGGGTGAGAGAGGGAATCAATATAATGTATATATAATATAATAAAATCTTTGTGGGGCAGTTTCATCATAGTGAAATATCTTTTATAGGATCAAATTTAATAATTCAACATGTGCAGCTCTGCTTCTAAAAAAGTAACTTCATGTAG
Source organism: Larimichthys crocea (assembly GCF_000972845.2). NCBI lineage: Eukaryota > Metazoa > Chordata > Actinopteri > Sciaenidae > Larimichthys > Larimichthys crocea. The sequence goes on along the minus strand of NC_040018.1, from coordinate 13,002,743 downwards.
GATTCGGGGGTTTATTGTTCTCTTTCAGTGACTCCTCTGTTAAGTGTGAGTTTGTTCTCCAGTGATTTCGTGGTTTCAGTTATGTCGATGACAGTGAGTGTGTGTATGTTGTATGCGTATATCTTTTCTTTTGACTCTCTCCTCTGTGACTGCAGGAGCAGACAGCTATAACTCTGTTGCCTCGCTGTGCACGCAATGGAAGCATACTTACTGTAGTGCTGCACTCCACACATGCCCAGAGTGCTGCTGGGGTGCTTAGGGAATACTTCACCTGTCTACACACACACACACACACACACACACACACACTAGTTTTTGCCTCAGGTATTTGGCTGTGCTTTACTTGAGTTAGCACCAAGGTTAGTTGATTGAATGTGTACTCGAGAGGGAAACCACTCTCCAAACAGCAAGGTTACAGTAAGTCACATGACCCGCTTGATGAAAAACAAGTCATGTGACATACTGCGAAATTGTTTTGTTCTGTGTGATTTATTTGAACACATTGCAGTAAGGTTGTACGAGCATGTTTGTCAGGCATCTGCTGCATGTGCGCCTGTAAAACAACACGCTAAACAGATGTTGTCGAGGTTACCCTGTCCAAACAACACCGACCTGCCCTCACGTCCGCTTCAGGGATTCACTGCTGAGAAATCTGTCTCTGTAGGCTTAATTAATTACCACCACAAGCAGTCAGACGTATGGGCCTTCAGGCATAATTGCCAGGATTGAACGACTCACAGAACGTTTATGCTGTCCTTAGTCCAATCACAGTGTTGTCTTATCAAGAGCTGAGACACTTTCCCTCTGTTTTACAGCAGTGAAACTTCAGCGACTATGTGTTGAATGTGAGGAGTTGAAGTCATTCCGCCTCAGGCTTGTACAGGCTCGCTGTTCTCTCTTTGACTTTTGGGTTAATGTTTCCCTGAGAATTTTTAAAAATACAGCCTTGTCATGTGGTTTGTAAAAGATGGATAACTGTGTGTGTGCAATACAGTAGGATGTCACATTTGGTATTGTAAATGAAGGAAGGAAGGAAGAAAGAAGCTTTGTGTGCTCGGGGTACTATTTTGATCAGTCACAATATTTAGCTGCAGCTCTAACTTTCATTAGAGCTAAAATACATACATTATCATGGAAAAATGCCATGCTGGGTATAGCACATTAACCACTGAATACTAATAGTAACATTTTACACAGTGCCTCACTATTTAAAGCTAACCACACTGGCTAGCTTCACCCTACCAGTATAGGGCATAAGCAGTCTAAAATCGGAAAGAATAGTTCAACATTTTGTTAAATATTCTTATCTCGCTTTTTTTTTTTTTGCCACAAATAATCATAAGGATTTCAGGTTAAATGTACAGCAGCTAGCAGTGAAGCCTTTAAAACCACAATTTGTTTTTACACAATAAAGGACTAGTGTGTACGATTTAGTGGTTTCTAGCAGTGCAGAAACTACAGTGGCTGTGAAACAGATAATAATAATATAAATTGCCCTATCTAAAGCCAGTGTTGGGTTTGTCCGTTGTGGGCTACTGGAGAAACATGGGGGTTCAACATGGCGGACTCTATGTACACTGGACCTTTAAACACACGATAGAATAAAAAACAAACTGTCAAGGTGATATGACAAACTTGTTAGCAAACTGTTGAGTCATGGAGTCACTTTTGAAAAAGTCCAGTATTCACTCTGTTTTAGTTGTTGTTGGTCTTTACCACAGAAATGTCAAGCTGTCTAGAAGCTAAATGCTCAACTCTGCTCCATCCAATCCATTTTGTTCACTTAGTTCTTCCTCTGGATGACTGTTTGTCACTCAAATGTTAAAACAATAAGCTTGTGAATAATAACCTTCCTCAGTCTCCTTAAAACACACACACACACACACAAACACACACACACACACACACACACACACACACTGTTTGGTTCTTGGATGCCTCTCAGTTTTTGTTCACTCCTCACTGTTTCATTAAAGGACCATAGTCTTCATTTATTTGCCTAAACTATTCATTCATACTGTCATCGTTATCATTCATCTTCATCGTAATCAGAAACACAAGAGATATTAATAATATTAATTAAAATTGAAATAATTCATGTCACTCTTCTGCTAGCTTGCATTTCAGTTTACTCTAAAAACTGTTTGTTATGTTTGGTTTGTTGTGAATTTTCCGTCTGTCAGCAGTAACAGAAGCTTTCTAATGAATCTGTTCTTTTTGTTATTGTTGTACGGCCTCAGTATGCTACAGGGTACCAGTGCATTCTTTTTAATGAAATTATTATATAATTACAGATATTACTAGCCAGCACAAATTGTCATTAGATTTCTATTCCTGCTGATTAGGACATTTAAATTAACAATATGCAATTACTATCCTTGATATGGAATTCAATTTTAAACACTCCTTTTTAATTATGTAAATTTTTAATAAGGAAATTATTATTATTTTATAGGCTGGTTGAATGTAATCCTGTTTCTATATACTATACTGAGGTAACCCATATTTGTCACCAATCTCAGCACACATGAAATGAAATCCGCTGGGTTACCACCAGCAAACACTCACCCACACCCTCATATTCTCACATATCATAAATATCACTGTGCTGTTCAGCAGTAGCAAAATGCAATATTCAGATCGGACTGTGGTGCATTATTGAATCCCTGAATAATGTCCCAACAGGTACCAGGCCTCAATGAAATGTTGTGTTGAATGAAAAACCTGAGAAAGATTTTGCACTATATCTACAGAAGATGTAGCCACTGCAACTGTAATCATGTAAGCGCAGTTGGGAAACGTGATGATGATGATATCCTTTCATGTTTTATCTCTGTATTTTTTGAATTTTAACCAATGCCCAGTGGGTGAAGCTCCTTGACTGTTAAACACAGTCAGAAGTTTGCCTCTGAAGTGCATTAAAACTTCTTGGAAGCCGGACAGAATTTCTAACACATGCCACCAGTGTTTTATGGAGTCTGGACCTGAACTGAGTCCATCAACAAGGGCTACAAGCAGTAAAATATACTGTTTGTCACATTAAATGTGTGTTTGTTAAATGTTCCTCTGCTGTCAGTGCTGCTCAGCTATGAAATAAGTCAGGCTGCACTCATTTTGAACCCTTTCAGCCCTTTAGGCACAAATGGAGTACTCCTACAATCTTCTGTAGTAAAGAACACTCAAAGAGAAACTTTACTTCAAAAATGATCACACATTACCACTTGATTAATTATTGAAGGGAGCTGGTGTATGTTACTCTAGTGATACCTTTAGGGACATGAGTTTCACTTTCTCCTTTCAGCATAGGTCAAAGAGCAATGTCAGCTACAGAACAGCCCACCAGCTGCTGCAGGGGGCTGAATCTTTTGTTCAAGGGCACCAGAGCTTCTCACCATGTGTATGAACTCCCCATGTTTCTGCTGAAGGACAACCGATCTGTCTCTGTAAATAACAGGCCACCTTCACCTGCTAACATACATTACAGCACAAGGAAATCAACATTCGTCACACTGATCATATTAGCCCTATCATTTGTCCACATTCTTTAAAAGTCACCTAATGCACAACCTTACTGGTAGGTGGGAAGGCTGTAGCCTAGACAAATATTCATGCTATTTGTCTTTCTGTGCCTCTCAGAGACTCCAGGGAGGGGAGAGGACGGTCAGGCGGACACATCATTCTCTGACTCGTCACTGTTTGCTCACTGGGGTCAGGAGCTCAGCCCAGAAAACCGGCGGGTGGCACTGAAGATGTTCCAGTACTATGGATATAATGCCTACCTCAGTGATCGTCTCTCTTTAGACAGGCTGATACCAGACCTCAGGCCTGATGGGTAAGACTGCAGGGAGAATGGTGCTCAAACGCTGCCATTTTAATTAGACTATGACCCTACACGATGCAAGTTGTTGATATTGATGTATAAAGTATTATGTGTTTAAGTTTAATTGTTGTTTTCTGAATTACAAACAGAATGAATTATGTTCTACAGAAATACCAGTATTATTGTGTGCAAGCAGATTACTTTCATCATTTGCACCTTTTGGTGATTTCATCACTATGTAACAGTGTCAAAACAAATTTAGTAGGTCAGTGTAATTGTGGTATATAATAATATTATAACAACTATAATATGGAGTAGACAATGTAGTTCATTTCTTTTATTGCTGTATATGTAATTGTATACTGTGACATCAGGATGTATTATGATATGGAATGATGATGATGATGATGATCATGATCCAGCAAATGAACTCATGACTAAGAGCCTACAGCCATCCAGGGGCACTAACAGGCTCTGCTTTGAGCTCAGCGCTAACAGCAGTGTGCTAACATTTTCACATTGGCAATGCTAAATAATTATAATATTTACACCATCTTAACTAGCAGCTTTCTTAGCATGCTAACATTTGTTAATCATCACAGTACTTATTGCTGCACTAACATGTTCTCCCCCCTTGATTGTTTCCCTTTTCTGTACTGTACTGTACATTACTTTGGATAAAATCATCAGCTAAATAACTAAATGTAAATGTAGATGTAATAACTTGACAGTACAGCTGAGGCTGAGAAGCACAAATTGACATTTTGACATGATAATGGTGCTAAATGAGAAATTAATTTTAGATTTAGCAGTATGTTTTTATTAGTGTATAATCACCTGAAAATAAGAATCATGTTTTTGTTGTCCTATAATGAGCTCTTTATATCTACAGTTAGAGCGTGGAGACCACTATGTTGAATGAATTTTTGTACATTAGCCCAGAACACACAAACCAAACAATGATCTAGATATGTGTCTTTTGCTTTTAGTATGAATTTGGCAGCCAGGGTTTTTAATTCTGCGTAGAAGAAAAAGGTGAGGCGTGGAAAAGTATTCATTTGGTTGCAATCTGCAGCTTCACCTATGTGCCACTAAATCCTACACACTGGACATTTAATAGATCATCAGATTAATTACAGTCAGACTTGTTGTGGGTAGAGATCATGATTTGTTTTACAAAAAACTTTGACCTGCTGATGGTACTAGATTAATAGTCAAATGATCACCAAAGTCAGTAAGATTCATCATCTGGGGACTGTGCAAAACTTAGTGGCAATCCATGATGTTGATGTCTTCCTGGACCAAACCAGTAGACTGACCAGCTGACCCACAGCACAACATTGTCATCCCTAAAAATCAGCTAATTTCAGCTGTAGTCTCACTTTATTTATGCTGATATCGGTCATCTGTATTTACCTTGATGTGTGTTCTGTGCTGCTTTGTTTTTAGCTTTGAGGGCTTTTTTATACTTTTTAGTAAAAACAGAGGAACTCATGAGGCATTTGCCATGGAGAAAAACACTTTGTTTTTACCTCGCAAACACCGAGTGCCTCTAATTGAAAACCAATGAAGAATTTACTTGTGCCCACAGCATTCAGCACAGTTAATCATCTCATGTAGGCAAAAAAAAACTCTTGTTTGTTGTCTGATTAAGGGCCCGATTTTTACTGTACCAATATATATATATATATATTTTAAAGCCTACAGCCATCTGAAGGTATCAGGACAAAGTAATGTTTCACATCTGCGGCCTATAAATTAAGTCACACGTGCATTTTTTAAGCCATGTGCAGGTATTTGTGTACTATGAGCACTTTGATTAGGACCTGGACAAATAGTACCAAAAGTCATCACCAATACACCATCCTTTTGAACACTAGTTGTAGCTGTGACTCTCTTTACAGCACTGCTTTCATGTTCATGTCACCAAGGTTACAGGAGCCCACAGGGTGACATCCTGGTACAAAGGTTTATACAGTGCAAAGATCTTCAGGGCATTTTCTCCACTGTACATCACTTAACTCCCTTTAGACCATCAATTCCCACTAATATTGAGTCTGTACACAGGGCTGTTCAGGGGGATACATTAATCACACACATTTTGCACATATTTCCCCAAAGTAAAGCCCAAGCCATGGCATTCTGTAAATACAACATGTTCTTTGGCCATAATGACCAACATGATGTGGTAACAGCAATGTGATTTTGTTAAATTTGACAGCCAGGGCAGGAAACAGGTAAAATATCACAAGCCCAACACAATTTACTATGTACAATTAAAATAAATGGTCATGTCAAGAGGATTATGGTGTCATCCATATACTGTTATTGAGGGAATAATGGTCTTTTAGCCCATTTGTGTGATTACACACTGAAGACATTATGATCAGGAATTCAATTTGAAAAACTTTAACTCGACTAAAAGGAACATTACCTGCAGCTTTATGGTCATATTATAGCCAGCCTGTTCTCTCTCTCTCTCTCTACCTACAAACAGGCTTCAGTTTTCTTTAGGGAGCAGTGGCTGGACTCCTTATTCACAATGCAAATGTCAGCATGCAGTGGCAGCAAACAATATTCTAAAAGGGAAAGAGGAGCTTGATTGATGTCAGACCTTACCACACTGCCAATTATTTATTCCTACTAAACCAGTCCCTTTTATAACTGCATTGCAGGTGCACCACGATTGCAGTAGCACTTTAATCATTACATTTCCAAAAAATCTGCTATGAGTTGGTGCCAGTGCCTACATTTATACTTTGATTCATGAAAACAGGATCCTGATATTGTCTGCCAACTACCTGAGTTGGCATGAAATCTGGCATTACTATGCTCTTTAGGAATCAATGTCAAATTTATCTGTTAATCCTTCAGACAGGTCTAAACATTGTCTCACCTAGGCTTTGTGATTTGTCCTTCACAGGTGCAGAAACATCACTTATCCTCTAAACCTCCCTCAAGTGAGCATTGTGTTCATTTTTGTGAATGAAGCCTTGTCCGTCATCCTGCGGTCGATTCACTCTGCCATCAAGAGGACACCCTCCCACCTTCTCAAAGAGATAATCCTGGTGGACGACTACAGCAATAGTAGTAAGCAACATCTGCCCCGCACACCTCACCTCCTGCTGCCTGTGAGTACAGAGCAAGAGGAGAGCGAGAGATGTTTTCCTCTCCGATAGACACAGTGCTAAAATAATGCTCTGATGAAAAGGTACAAGCATTTTAGCAGTGTTTCAGTCCTTGGTTGTGTATTGTGGCACCGACTGTTTTCCCCTCTGGTGGGCGTGGTTTTCAGAGCATGATTCATTGCGCTCTGTCTATTATTATGTATTATTTATATTAGAACAGACATTTTGTAAAGCATAGTAACAGTAACTAAGGGGGAGGGGCCTAGCAACTATGTCATTTCAGAAAGTAGCTTTTGCAGCTTAAAGGAGGTCTATAGTTTACATATCATTGCCTCATGTGATGAAGAATCTGTGTCTGTGATATTTACTCCTCTGATGGCCTCCAGACTACTTTTTAATGTTTATAATGAGGGGCTTTGTTCACTGGATTTAACCGATAGATGAATAACACTAATTAGCTGCGAAGCCAGGAAATTTGCCTCAAGGCAGATAACAATCCAGCAAGGTGATGAAGTGTTTATACCTATCTCGTCAGCATTCACAACACTAATTCTTACATCTGCATGCACTGGATGTAGTGTGAAGAGTGTCAGGTTGAAAAGATATCCTGTATGTGCTGACGAGGTGTATCCACTGAGCTGTTCACTCGTTATTACTGAGATGACTTGTAATGTGCGAGATCACTGATAGGTGACTTTAATCTTCTATGCAAAGCACAAGAAAAAGACTTTAAGTCACCTGTGAAAAGTGCACCTATAATTTACAGTATAAGACTTAACTACATTACAAAGGCAGAAAGGAGCTATAAAAAGATAATGATACTATGCCAAGGTCATTTATAGGCACTTTTAAACGGGATGTGCTGCTTGTAACAAGGACTGAGGCAGGCATTAGGGGCAATCAACATGGGAAATACTGGCATAGGGAAGAATATTTGCACCAAAGTCAATAATGCAAAACATGTACCAGGGACTTCTGGAACATAACTGTAGTATGCCTTACTAACTTATAACTTATACACTAGGATAAGGATGACTGCTATTCCTCAGGCTATTATTGACTAGAAAGTTAAATATATCAAAAGTTATGTGTGAAAAAAATGTCAAGCCCAAAAGTTTGCTTCCACTCCTCCAAGCACGGTGTTGGATTATAAGATCAGACCCCACAAACATTCATATTTCACCACGTAATTGAGAGCTAGGGAGCAGTAGCCTTTAGCTCCTTCAGGTATCCGAGTCACGCGTTGACATTTTGCTGATGGCATTTCAGCCTGTTTGCCTGAGCACTCTGTCACACTGCATCTGATAGGCCTGGTGTTATCATTATCACCATGACTGTGAATCTTATGTGTGCTAAATGTCATTAGCCTGTTGACCCGTGATGCTGCTGAGATAGTTGAAGGGGTCATCGTCCACGGCTAACCTCCCAGGCATCCAGAGCGTTACATTAGTCATCCACCACTGTCACAGCTCACCTCTGAGAGGCATTAGCATGCAGAAGAACGTGTAGCTATCAAGGGAGAGAAGGGCAAATTGACCTAGCTGATTCCTCCTTAATTGGATAATGTCCCAAGCTGTGGCCCGAGAAGGGCTCGTCTGTTTAAGAGTGGGCTTTTGAGAAGGGCTCACTTATTAGACAGGCTGTCAGAGGACTTATTATTCTATACTTTAACTTAAATGATAATACCAAGGAGTCTTGTATATATGTGAGGTTGAAGGATTTTGTGACGAGCAGCTAATTTCAACCACAGTGTAGACAGCAGAAAGAATTTAATGCATTTATCCAAATCTCTCATGGTGCCAGATCACTAGTTGTCAGTGAGTTTTGAGTCTGATTCATCTCATGTGTGAAGGCGATGGAGCCCTTTTAGGTGTCAGTCAGAGGGATGTCAACAACTTAGTTGGTTCATTCATTATTTAAAGAGTTTAAATCTGCTGAATTATGCCTGATCAATTGATTAATTGTCTAACTTAAATAGACAGGAAAAGAAGAAAAGCAAATATGCAGATTTGAAAAGCAGTAACTGTTTTGGATTGTTTTGGATTTTTGCTTGATGAAGTGATTATCAAAATTAGCAAATTATTGATCTGCTGAGCAACAAATGGATTATAAGATGCATGGCTCCAATGTGTTGCTGGACAGATCCTGTGGATTGCGTCTATTCTCTCTCTCTAACCGCTGTCCGTCCCTGTGAACGTCGTGACATAATGTGTATTCAGTCAACGACTCAGGCGTCCTGAGAAGTTCCAGCAACTGTTTGAAACCAGTTGGATATCCGGCAGTCACACTGCAGGTCTAGCCAATAAAAGCTGTAGGGTACACAAAAACTGGGATGACATCAGCAAACATCAACAAAGCTGAGTTTACAGTATGTATTGCCAGCTATAAAACACAAGCAGTGCATTTGTACTGGAACTTACAGCAACATGTGTTCAAAATGTTTTAACAAGCTGCTGGTCTTCTATCCAAAGCCTGCAAACAGGATTTGGGTACAAGGCTGATAAAATTGTGCGGGAAGAGTGAGTATAAATTGGATATTTTAAACAGAGATTTTCACACCATTTTGCCAGGCGATGTAGTGCAAACTACACAGCAACTGTGAGACCTGTATCCATGCCGATTTGCCATCTGCTGTGCAAGCAGTAACACCTGTGTGCTGATAAGTGGTATTTAGTTTGAACATGCACAGAGAGAATATACAGTGTTTGAGTGTTAGACAGACAAGCTTAGTTCAGGCCAACTGTAAACCTACCATGACCTCACACACTGGTTTTGAGGCCTCAAGTTCAGCATTAGAGCCAGAAATGATCATATTTGGACAAGATCATGGAGCTGGTGGTTGACATACTGCTGTGCGTCGTTTTGAATCATTTTAAGCAGAAAAAAACAGTACACTAAAATATGTTTCTGAAAATATTTGAGGTGAGAAATGGTGATTCATATTTGATCAGTGCTGCCTAGTTTGACAGGCTGAAGACTAACTGAGAATGACTTCAATCTCAAGATACCCAAGGCCTAAGGCCCGATTCAGACCAAATCTGGCGCTGTAGCAAAAACACAGATGTTTCTATTCATTTGAATGGGAGTAGTGCATTTTGGCTGCAGGGGATGCCTGAAAAAAAGAGAAGTTGAGCTGGATTAAAGTTTTGGAGAAACACTGAAACTGAAGTAACGCTGCTCAGACCGGTCAAATCCCTCCACAGTCAGATCCCATTCATCAATTAAATATATTGCTTGCCTGGCTCTGTGCATAACTACGCAGACGACACTGTCACATTTCAGTCCTCTGCACACTTAAAGAAAAGAAGATGAACAAGAGATTTTTAATCTATGTTACACTCAGAATGCATGTTTTGTTTTGAATATAGAAAGTTTTCATACAGTAGGGTGTTGATGTGTTTTCAGAAACATAGTTGTTATACAGTTTCATGCAGTATTATTTTGTCACACTGAAGATAAAATGAGCTAAATGGCGTATTCACCATTTTGCAGCTCACCATTAGCTCTGAGAAAAACATGTTTTCTTTTGAATATGTTGCTGGATTTCCTGCTTGAGTGCACAGTGATGTTGGAAACCTGTTTGCTTGTTGTTCCACTCTAGCTCCATCCCAAAGCACATTGCTTTCCAGCAGAGGTTCAGCAGGATATCAGTTCTTAAAGATTGATGACTGCTGGCCATCAGCCATTCCTGGTGTAATGGACTGTGCTTTATTATGATTTGTTATGAGGCATAACACATCATCATTCTTGTTTTCAATTCATGCACACATCCGAATGTCTTAATAATTGATGGATTAAAAATTACTATAGATCCAAAAATCTGTTGGTACGTCACCAGCAGCTGCACACATGAGTTACTACAGCAGCTTTCCTTCAGCCAGAATTAAGAATCCAAAGTGAAGACTGCTTCTACTACATAAGCTAAAACTCAGTAAGTGTAATCCTGACCCAGAGCTCAGCTGCTTCATGTTCCATATATCTAATCAAGAGCAGAGTTACACCTGGGATGTCTGCTAATTGTGCATGTTCTCCCAATGTCTGCTTGGGTTCTCAAAAAGGTACTTCAGCTTCCTCCCACAGTCCAAAGACATGCACTTAATAGGTTAATTGGTGACTCTAAATTGCCCATAGGTGACGTGTGACTGTGAATGAAGGAAGGGTAGAAAACAAAACACTAATAACACTTGTAATATTATATTAGATGTAAATGTACCATAGAATTTATGTTGCATATCGTGTATATAGTGTAAGTATTATTATGTTCCTTTTTTATTGCCCTGTGGGAAATAGTAGCAGTCTGGCTCATGAGGTTATTTCTTGCCCAAGAAACAGTTTAGACAAATTGAGGTAATTGAACAAATTCATGCGTTGTGGTGTTTTGATAAGAATATGCAATAGCTTAAAAGTAAATTGTGGAAATTATGACCATCATCATCACTACAGAGCAATATGTGGGTCATTGAGCACATGCATATAATAATATTATATATATAATAATAAGGTTTTGCCTGCATGGTTTTGATCAACAATTGTAGGTTATAATGTGCAATGCAGCAATAATAAATGCAGTGAAACTGAACTCTAGCAAACATGCATGATTTAACATTTTTATGATGAAGGAAACTGAGTTATTTTTTTCAGGCCTGTAGGATTCACACATACACCACAGGACACACGGTTTTCACATTGTCCTTGACATGAACGCTAACGGACCCTCGTAGGCATAAATGTACAGTCTGTACTTTTATAAATGAATGTGACATACAGTACTGTGCTGTATGCTCTGGCGATACTTTTCTTAACTGTAAATATAATGTGACTTTTTTCCACATGTGGATGAAAATAAATACTGCTTTTCAAATCTCTGATGGGATCTTATCATGAGCTAAAATAATTCCCATTATATATTGTTGCATTTTATATTGAAATCACTGATTGATCTGCTGTAAGACTTGTTTATCTACAGGGTCAACGTTATCTATAACACTAAACCTGAATTTGTTCTTTGCACAGAATCTTTCAGTGTTTGCTGCTTTAATCATATTTTGTGCGTTTGATAAAAAGTGAATCTCATGTTGTGCACTTTCTATGAGTAACAGAGCCAGTGTTTTCATAACTTCAATTACATGAACTACTTTTTGAAACTAACTTAATAATAACTTTTTTTCCAGTTCTGTTGGTTTGGAAAATCAAAGTTTTTCGACTCGCGGTTGCATCTGAAGAAGCCAGAAACGGCATGATTTCATGTCGGCCTCTTTCTGTCTGCCTACAACTGCACCCCGTTCTCTTTAAAATCAAAAGGTAGCGGCGGTTTAAAGCAAAATAGTGAAGACACAGCCTAAGGTGATTTATACTGGGAATGATGAAACACAGCCTGATTAAAGTTTTTTTTTTTTAACGTGGGATATAGTTGTGGTTTTTCTCACTCACTGGCTTTTTCTCCAGAGTCTGGCCTATATCAGCATCATCAAGTTTTTTTCACTTGGTGAACCACAAAGAGAACTTCTAAAACATTGCTGCAATCTCATGCACATTTGAGACAATTTGTAGAAATATTGCTACTGCTTATAGCTTGTAGGGGAAACTATGATTCTTTTTCACAGAAGTAGCACTGACTGTTTTATCCCACAGGCTATGATTCCTCATACAGTATGTAGCTCAGGTAATAATGGAGGTAAACTTTAAAGCCAAACATTAAAACGGATGGACTTCTCCTCCCCCCCCATGTTTTGAAAGACATTGCAGGCTGAGTCCTCAATATTGCAATATCCCGTTATGACTGGTAAGCCCCATGGAGGTCTGCAGTGCTGGCTCAAGCTGCTGCCTCTTTGGTCCAGTGATCAAAGCAGTGAAGCATGAGTGCTTTTGGCCTTCTACCAATGAAATAGTGCCCACTGGAGGAGGACATGACAGTGTCTTGTGGGTGGAAGTTTGCTCACAAAGCAGCTCTCACTGTACTCACCTCATCATCTCATATGGGATTTTCAAGAACTACAAAAGATGTTCATGTAAAATTGTTGCGTGTTTGTGTGTTTTGTAGACGAGCTGAAGGAGAAACTGCAGGATTTTGTGTCTGAAACTAACAGCAAGCATCCAGGATTCATTAAGATGGTGCGGCACTCCAAGCAGGAGGGTCTGATCCGGTCCAGAGTGAGTGGCTGGAGGGCTGCCACTGCCCCAGTTGTTGCCCTGTTTGATGCCCACGTTGAGTTCAACGTTGGCTGGTGAGTCACTCACAAGTGAAGTGCAGCACGATGCTAGCACAGCTCAATACAAGAGCGCTGGTCCTTGAGTCACTCTGTGTGGGTTTACAGAAAATTACCTAATTTAAAAACAAAGACTGCAAGTTGGCTCTTTTTCTAGTGACTGCATTCTGTGTCTACGATGAGTACACCCTGCACAAGATCACAACAGTCATTAATCTACCGGGGTCGTAATACTCCGCCGGATAGCTCTGCACTCTGTCCCAAATCTGTCATGAAAATCTGAACAGCATCCATCTGCTTTCTTGATCCAGACATGAACTCATTAAAGCAATAGTTTGACATTCAGGGAATCTGTTTTCTTGCTGAAAGTTAGATGAGAAGACTGATACTACTTTTTTATCTACCCATTAAATATAAGGCTGCAGAAACACATACAAAACCATTACAACAGCGTGCAACTAGTTACCTCAGCATAACCAGGGGACAGAGCTAGCATGGTTCTGACCGAGGGTAGTAAAAACCAACTACACTATTTTTTTTACAGTTTAAGCAATCACATAATAATCTTTAGAGCTTTAGAGGGGGTGCTGGTAGATACCAAACTAAGCTACTGTAACACAGGAAACTGTTGCTTTAAATATTTCTACCACATTGAAATCCTTAATAGTAGGAGCATCAAACACTGCTCTGCAATGTCTTGTTATACAGGTTTGCCACATATTTAGAAAAGGAGCATAAGTAAGGGGCACGCATGCACTATTAATTGACCTTGTAAATAAATTGTGCATTTTCTGAGTCACTTGATTAAATGTTTACAAATGAATAAGCATATTTCATCTCTTCACATTTTGATGAAAAAATTCTATCCGCTTATCCAATGAGAAATGATGCTTTTGTCAGACTAATAAATTGGATTCATCTTGAAATGGTGAGATTGGTGTTTTAAAAGTGCCCCATACATGACAGACATGATCACAAAGGTAACGGAAAAAGCCTGTCAAAACAAGCACTCTGTAAAATGACTTTCTCTTTCCATATTTGAAGGGCTGAACCCATCCTGCAGAGAATTAAAGAAGACAGAACGCGCATAATCTCCCCATCATTTGATAACATCAAGTACGACACATTTGAGATTGAAGAATATCCGCTGTCTGCCCAGGGCTTTGACTGGGAGCTGTGGTGTCGCTACCTCAACCCACCCAAGTCCTGGTGGCACAAGGGCAACAAGACTGCACCAATCCAGTAAGTCAACACCACAATTTCTTCTTTCTAGCGTGAATCAAATAAAATGAGTCTTCTAGTCTCTTAAATCTGAAATTAAGTAAACATATGTTAACCCTGATAAAAAGGGTAATTCGGGCAGTTTTCATACTATATGCTCTGCAAGGTTACATTTCTCTTCTTGTCTCTGCTGTCACTATAGCAACTGTGCCAGGCTACCTGTGCAAAGGAACAAAACTGATCTTAACTATCTTTAATCCCTCAGGAGCCCGGCCCTGATTGGCTGCTTCGTGGTTGATAGGCTGTACTTTGAGGAGATTGGGTTGCTGGATGAGGGGATGGAGGTGTACGGGGGAGAAAACGTGGAGCTGGGTATCAGGGTGAGTAATAATGTCAACCCCCCTGCGGCCATGGACCATTGTTCATCCAGGTAGTGTGTGGAAAATTAACTATGATAATGACACCTAATGTCTGCTGAGAGCAAGGTCACCGTAGATCTCATTGTCAAAACACTAAACTCGCTGAAAAAAGTGTCATTTGGCTACAAGCGATATAGTCTGAGGTGTAGCCTGATAAATGGTGTAAAGGTGGAGTGGCAGTTAGTAAAGAGATAAGAAGGAGGATATCCAGCCAATAGGTGTTTTTCTTTTCATGGAATGAAAGTGTTCTGCAAACTGTCAGAACGTTGCTTTTGATGATATATTATTTTAGTTGAATGTAATTTATCTTCTTAGATTATGAATATAAAGCTGAAGTTATTCAGTGTTTTTTTTTCTTGTCAGCACATTCACTGAAAAGAACCAACAATGCGTTTGTCTGTCTCTCTCTTTACTTTTTGACTTCCTTCCTCCCTTCCTGTCAGTGACACTGAACCGCACACCTAACAGTTCCTACTGAAGACAAAAGCAAATATATAGTAACAAAACAATCTAACCTCAAGGTCGATTTAGCAGCTACTCTGAAGCTTTTCATCATATCGTGTGAGCTTCTTCAGCTGTACCTAAGAAAAAGAATGGACTCAGAACATACTATTATTCAGCTGAGGATTTAAACACATTTGGTGCTATAGTGTGTATTAACAGCAGCAGGGCTGAATGTGGGAGTAAATCAAAGTACAGTAAACTAAAGCACTCAGCCCCTTCGACTGCACCGTAACCTTTTTATTGAATTGAATTGTATTTTCTGTAAATTTCATTTTCCAACATGAAGGTCTACAGTAGCAATAATTCCAGTAATAAAAAACCTTCATATAAAAACATCTCTAGTTTTCTTAGTTGACTCAGAAATAGTCAGAATCTGTGTAATAATCTATATCAGGCTTTAGGTACACATGAAATATTTGTTAAAATGATCATTTTATTGTTTGTTTTAGATTCTCCATGAGATATGTTAAATTACTGACAATAAGACACACATAGAATATCACATTTCTGATCCTTTAAACCCTTTCAAACAGGGAAACTAATGACAGTACTTACATGATGTGACAGGAACACAGTGGAGTAAATTATCCTTCACCAAGTGTACCCAGAACACACTGTGACATGCTCTCTCGTGTAGTTTTAGCTAGAATAAATAATCACTCCTAATTAATTCGGAAGTCTGAATGATGACCTTCATTCCCTGGTGAGCCCACTGAAGCACATGTGAGAGTTGTAGTACTCGAAGTCATTGTTACTGTTGGCAGTGATGTGTGAAGAGAACAGCATTGTTGAGAGCAGATAGATGCACTTATGTTGCATTCTCCTCACATGATGCTATACTTAATTTGCACACCATCACCAGATCTGAATTGGTGGTAATTGTTCTGGTGTGTGTTCAGTTCAGCAGTACGACAAGCAGATGAGCCAGAGAGAGGGATGGCTAGTGATAGCACATATCCACTGTACACTGTAAGTCATTAATGCGGCTATCAGCCTGTTCAGTAACAGTAAGAAGTTGGAGACGGTTCCTCCTCAGCTCCACTCCTCCCTAGATTTCACTGTGAGGAGGAAATGGAGCCACGCTTACGACAGGAAAGTGGAGATTTTCATCCTCACTAATGACAGAGATGCAATCATCAGTCAAGAAGGGAGATTAGTCCTGTAAGACATTTTCTTCTAGAAATTACATGCTTTTAGAGTTCCTGGGCCTCATAATAGCCCCACTGATTGCTTTATAGCTGGACACACTGATGATTATATCACACATACAGAGCCCTAGCTCTATGTTTGATGGATATTTTTTTGTCTATCACTCAGTTCTGAGCTCAGTGTTGCTTTCCATGTTGTTTTCTTGCCTGTTGGACTGAAGGAACCTGACCTTGTCTGGAGGTTAATGTAGTTTAGAGTTCTGTAATGCTTTTGAAGCAGAAGGGTGGCAAAGGGAGCTGAAAGCTACAAGACCGCAGGACCTTGGATTGGCCCCAGATTAGCAGTCCCATAGAGCCCCAGCATGGTCTGTCTGTCTGTCTGTCTGCAGTGTATTGGTCATGCCTTCAGACCACCTGCCAGCACACAGACTGGCTCCTCAGAGATGCACTCAAACCAGGCCAACAGCTTCGGGCTTTGGCCGAAGCTTGAAGGGATGTCCTGGTTAGTGTGAGGGTGAACTGAACTGCTACTCTGTGTTCACTTTCGGTCACAAAGTACAAGCAGAATATTTCTAACATGATGTACAAGAATTATCACTGTAATTCAACACGATGACACAAATGTTGCGTTTATTTTATGTGTCTTAAATCCTTAACCATATATCCTTATGTACAACTCTAGTAGTAGTCCTTGGTGTCCACTATATAACACAGAGTTAGACTCACTGCACAACTTTCCCTGTCAGAGCTGTCAGTACAGGCTGTCTTTTTGAGCTTCAAGTCACAATGTGTTGATTTGTTTTGTGTATTGGTTTATGGACGTGCAGAAAAAACAAGATATACAGTAGTCGGTGTGAGGTGATCCTTCAAGTCAGACTGGACAGCAGAGCACACAGCAAATTGGACAGGACCCTGAAACTGAATAGTAATACAAATGGTTTCCCAGAACACCTGTGAATACTGGGTATTGCGCCAACAAAGCTAGCCCCGGAACAATACATCACAGAAAGACCAAAGCAACCAGTGCCAGGAAGATTGTGTTGAGAAATGAGAATCATTGAGGGGCTATGAAAAACAATTATGAGGCCGGCTTTGTGCACAGTATTTATGGAAGTGGCAATAAAACACCATTACTGTCATAATGATGTAATGATGAAATATTTGGCATGCAATTTGTAATTAATATAAACAGCGTGTAATTATCTGTATGAGCATTTTAAACGCCAATGTGAAAAGTACAGATAGCACAAAGAATAAATGACACTCAGTGCAACACACATTACTCTAATGACGATATGACTATAAGAATAGAATGCAATGAACGACCAATTAATAAACAGTTCATCCGCACATCAAAAGTTCAGAATCGTGTAAAATTCAAAACACAGATTGTTAATTCTGAGCTAATAAATCTGAAAATATATAAATAAATGTTATCTTTTTAAAAACAGGCTCTTTTAACTTTAGCCTCGACGTTTCATCTTTTTTTTTTTCACAGCCTTGTTCATAATAACATATTTGTGGAACACATCTCGAATAAATGAAACTAAACAGAGGTTATCACTGCACTCACTCAGCATTAACAGTATCCATAAATAACTGACGTGCATGAACTGCCGGTTATTCACCTCCTACACTGCTGTTTTGACTTTCTGTGTCATTTGAAAGATACAAAACATCTGCATAATCATCCAGGATGAATACCAAAAGTTGTACCATAATGACTGAGTTAGTAATTGTAGAACAGCACTAAATGAGTTTCATGACCCCGCTGCTGCTGCTGAAAATCTATTAAACTCCACCGAGTAATGTCAAAACAACAAGACAATCAATGAGAATGTCTTTTGTCTGTCTGACAGAGGTAATGTGAATAGTAATGTAGCCCCTAAAGAAATACCACAGCTTCTATAAAATCTGCATAGTTAACTATAGAAATGCAGATTGAAGTGGTTTATATTAACCAGTGGGACGTATTACTACTACTGTAATATTATTGCAATATTTCTTATAGTGTACTGGGAAGTAACATTCTTTTAATAAGAGTCATATTAACAGTAAACAGACACCAGTCCAGTTTTAGAATTGATTTTACACTGCAAGGTAGAGGGCAGAGGCCCAGAGTATATTACTTATAACTAAACTTTTAAAACTACCTTTTATTTTATCTGAATTATGTTTGTACCTTTCCTTCCTTTAATTATTTCTTAAAAGAAGCTGTATATATAAAGCATGTTGTATTGTATTACAGCTACAGACAGTAATGATCATAGTTAACTATAGTAGCACTCACATTTGAAGTGTGACTGTACAAACTAAAATGCATTTATAGATTTTATAATATAGGCTATATATTTTTATCAGATTGGCACAGAGGTTTATTTTAAATATAGTATAATTATCTAGTACCATATATACACCCGTCAGCCATAAAGCCATAATGACCACTGACAGTGAGTAACACTGATTATCTCGTTATCATGATATCTGTCAGTGGGTAGGATATACACTGCTGCCCATAGGTTGAAATAAAATATTTTTAGCTCTTCTCTTGATGAAGTGTATCTTCTCAAAACTTTACTGATCGATCTCTTCCAAACATATCAAGTGAAAATCAAACCACAATAAAGCTGATGTGTATAAATAGTAATAAAAAGAGGAATATGTCTGAAAACCAAATTATTCCAACTTTATGGGCAACAAGTGAACATTTCGTCCTCAAAGTTGATGTTAGAAGCAGGAAAAATGGGCAAACGAAAAGATTTTATCACTTTCACAGGGTCCAAATTGTGATGGCTAGATGACTGGGTTAGAACCTGTGAAGTGGTCGTGGTGTACAGTGGTCAGTACCTATCAAAAGTGGTGAACCGGAAACATGAGCCATTGATGGACGTGGGAGCAAAGACTGGCCCGTGTGATCCAATCCAGCGCACAAGCTACTGTAGCTCAAATTGCTTCATAAGTTAAAGCTGGTTCTGCATTGCAGCTTATTGTATTTAGGGCTGTGAACGGAGAACATAATGTTACGGCTTCTTTATCACATTTCAAAACCAGACAACATTATACCCTATAATCACAACATAGTTCTTGAGTTGGTGAATGTATTAAAAGGCAGATGGAGCTGATTTTGGGGGGCTCAGTTGTTTTAACTGGCATGAGGAAACTATGTCACCATCATGGGGAAAATTTATGAGCAGCTGAAGCAATGATAAAACCTCATCTAGGAGAGTAAGAGCAAAGAGGAGTTGAGGATTGCTTTACAGTGTTGTTGATATAGGAGGACTGTAGGGAGGTTGAACCCAGTTTGGCTGCAGCAGAGTGTATGAGTTGTGGTAGCAGAGTTTTTCAGTAGGTACCAGGTACCCTCTGGATGGGAGCACAGAGTGAATACTAAAGCTTGAACATGCATCCCCATGGAGAAGCTGGATCAGATTTGACAGATCTGGTAGACGGCAAACCTGCTGCATCCGTTTTAGGTGGCAGTATGCGGCTTTGTGCAATATTGACTTTTTTCATGAGATAGTATTTGTGGTTTCATTCTAGCCTGCTTAAAGTTATATTTCCTGCACTGTGTATTGTGATTTGAAAGCGCACATGCCTTGATTTACATATTTATCACCTCAAATGAACATCGAGGGCACAAACTCTGCAAAGCTCCGGGGGTAAATAAGTTCAAGTGTGAAAATTTACTTCCATCTCATGGTCTTATGTATGAAGTACTAATAAAGGTTATTGTGTAGGTAGAGAACTTGCTTGATGACTGTGTGAAGGTGTTGTCTCACAAGCAGGAATTTGTGAACAATATGCCAACGTTTTTGAATGTTTATCTTCTCTCAGATTCACACTTTTTTTTCTGCTGATGATAACAGTTGTTTGGAGGAAGGAAACTGTTTATAATAAAAAATAAATCAAGTCCCTAGTCAAAGAGGTATTTTTGTTCTCAGTGGGTTCAATTTCACGTCGACACAGCAAAACTGTGCTCGTCGATGTTCAGACTGCAGGCTTTTTCCATTTTTTTTCTTTCTTAATAAGCACCTCCTTGTTGCAACTGGTGGCAATCCCAGTGCAGATATGCCAAGAGCTACTTGTCATTAAACCGCTGAATTAAATTCCTTATTGTTGCTTCTGGAGGTAAAATCAGCAAGAAGACAATGCCATACCTCACTATGTAGTTTTAGGCTTGATTCACTCGTGGATATGAGTGTTAAATAATATATGTCATTCGATAGATGTTCTTTTACATTCTGAATAACATCAATTCTATCTTGTTTGTCAGCGGTTGCCTATAAATATATCTAAAAGTAGTGCAGCAATAGTCAGATATGAAAGGACAAGAATACAGCTAGTTAGGTTTGTAGTAACAGTCTCTGGATAATTAACACAAACAACCAATCAAGAAGCTCATCAGCATCTCTAGCATTCTAGAAAACTCCATGTTTTTAGTTAGACGGGATGTGATAGTAAGTGATATATTAATAATGCAAGGCTACGACTCTTCACGTTGCTGTCTGCATGGATTACTGCGGGCCTGTCTCCTACAAATTGCATTTATATGCATTTATTCTACATTAGTGATTTATGTTCAAGGGCAACATTCAGAGCAAGTGGAGCCAAGGGAGGATCAGTGAAAATAAAAAAGGATAATGAATGTGCATGTAACGCATTATCGCTCAATACTAGCAGCCTGGCTTTATTTCCCATGTCAATTTAACAATCGGTGTTGGGATTTTTTAGGATTTAGAGAGTAGGTTAACTAAATTACAAAAAAAAAAAAAAACATTACTCACTAACTCCTCGAGGTAACAAGCCATGTTCATAGTTTTCTTAATTGGTCTGTGTTTTGAGACATCTCCCTTCAAATACAGCATTGAAACAATTATTTAAAAAGACTCTCCAGTCAGAAACAGTGTCATATGGGGCCCATGATTAGCCATACGCATTTTAAGACCATGGACTAAACGTGGACTAAAGTTGCACACAGGAGAATTGACCAGGATTTCAAAATAGGTTTATTGTGAGGACTGCAACCACTGATTATTTTCACGATCCATTAAACTGATGATTGTTTTCTGAATAAAATAAATTAATAAAATGTCTACAAGCTGCCAAAGTAATGTCTTAAAACATTTTGTTTTTTTCCAAGCAACTGTTCCAAACCACTAACAGTATAAAGACTGTACAGTGTATGTGTGAAATTACCCACAGGTTTCTGAAGAGCCGTTTTGAAGCTCAAAATCTGTGGGGCTGGCAACTGCTATGTTAGCACATGTTGGTTCAAAAACCCCAAAATCTGATCACATAAAGAAGAAAAACAGCAGAGTTTCAGATTCGAGAAGCTGGAACAGGGAAATTGTCTGTTACAAATACAAATAATTGTAATGTTATCAAAGGAAAGGAGTGAGCTGACACACACACACACAGCAGTGAGTGAACAGATTTTAAAACTTATTTTGTCTTCGAATGACTGTTTATTTCCTCAGTTTAATTAATTATCACAGTGAGCATGAGGGACATCCACCCCCACGTCTCACTGGTCTAATCAACACAATAATTTCCTCATCAATGTCATCATTTATTAGCTAGAACACAGAATTCTGTACAGTCTAACAGTATATTTAAAAAGAACAGGATGCTGCATATTAGCTCTCAGAGTTTGGCTTTGTGATTTCCAGTGGCTCTTGTAAAGTGCAGGGTTACACTCAGGGTTTGTACAAAGAACAGCTTCTTTCCTCAGGCTCCGCAATTCATCCTCCACACTCCATCATAAATACTGGGAATAGTTATGGGGTTTGTTTGTTGTGTAGAATAAAGTGACAACTTGCAGTAAATTAACCTTGAACATAGAAATACAGATACACCAAAAATGCACTTTAAACCACTAGATGCGCTGCTTGGTACCTGGGCAATTTAGTGTCACCATACGCATACATGTCTATGTATTGTGGCAATAATGATACAGTTATTAAACTGTAATACATATCATTTATATATATTTGAAATACATCACATGTGTACTATCCTAACTGTGTGTTTATGTAGGCTGAAGGACAGTGGTGGAGTTGTATCATGTTGATTTGTTGATTTTTGTCTGTAGATGGTTCAGCGTTTCTGTGGAAAGCACAGGAAATGTACTCTCCTTTTCAGACAGCAGACACTGTGATTTGATACACATACACAGTGGAAACTCAATGCCAAATTGTCTGCAATGCTTCAACTCTTTGCTCTGGGCAGCAAAAAGAGGAAGCTCAGCTTTACCTGAAAAGTAAGTCTGTGCCTTGATGTGAAGGGTTTTATTGTCACAAAATACTGAGGAAATGTGAAAAGAATGCAGTGGGAAATATTAAGGTAGGTTTTTTTTTTTTTTTTTTTCTAAGAAGCCAGTTACGGTTACTGGAGGGGAGGGAGCTGGAGTGGTGGTGCAGGGAGATGAAAGCAGATAGCTTCAGATACACAGACAAGTATAAAATGAAAAAAGAAGATTCCTAAAGCAGCATAGTAAATCACAGGAAGATATGGCCGAAAGATTCCTGAGGTTCTGCTCATCTTGTCAGGAGGCTGCAAAAGTATGTATTTCCTTTGCTGTTGCATTTCTTTTCAAGCTTGACAGTTATCATCGACAAGGTGTCACCACATTTTCACATCAGAAACTGCCAGGATGCTTGGAACATCATTGCTACACATGTTTCATACTAAATTAATAAAGGCAACTTTTTGGTCATGTTGTGTGTATGCTTTTTAGACTTCAGGACATTTTTCGTTAGATTTCTGCATTGTCGACTGACTGACTGTTTGGAGCTGTTCTATAAAACCATTCTGTTTCTGTTTTTTTTTTTTTATTTTGTTTTGTTGCTGAAAAACATTCAGAGAAAGCCGCTGTGCTCCTATCATATCTGCACATCTAGTGGTATTCAAATGTCTGTCAGTTTTTCGGGGGCATGATGTTTATCATGGATATGCACCGCACGTCATCATATCCCTACCTCCAACTTGCTGTGGTGACTCACGGCACAACTGATGCATGAACTCATGGCTTCAGATCTCAGTCCGCCCAGCTTGAAACAAGACCATATCATCTTTTTTTTAAATCCTCTGGTGCCTCGACTACTTTCACCAACCTGACACATCCCATAGTGCTCTATCAAAGATGGTACTTCTCTTTTTCGGGAATGCAAATGTAATTTTATTCTATTACTGAATGTCAAAAAGAGTAGCAGGTTAATAATGGTATTATAGCATGCAGAGAAAATAGCTCCAGGTAATAAATGGCGTATATCTTATTAATAATATGGTAATGAGAGGGGTAACATTTGATTGCTTAAACCCACCCCTCTTAGTTACCCTATTAAGCTTAACATTCTTGCATGCGGTATTATGCAGTTTGATGGAAGCACTTTTATAAAACAAGAAGTCTTTTGCACAAAAGTTAACAAAGGTTCCTTCTCATCTCTAACCATCAGAAAACAAAAAGCAATGAATGAAAATAAACTTTGAGATCACTGGAATGTAATAGTTTTTGCATTTCATGTAATATTCATCTTAATTTAGAAATAAACCCACTTCTTCCATGAACTGGCCATAGCTGCAAAGGGTCTGTCATAATGGTGGTACTTCTACAGGAATTGGCATACCAGAGAAGTATTAGATGACACCGAGCTTATAATGAACAGCAGAGAAATGTTTTTTGTTGCACAAGTGGTTTTTGACATTTTCTGTCTTGGTCCTTTTTTCGGCTGTGAAAAATTTTCGTGTCTGTTGTTACTGACATGACCTCCAGCTTGTGCTGTTCTAAGTGAAGAAGAAAAACACAAACATGTTACAGCTCTTTCAAGTCTGCAGGGGGTGAGTACACTCTAAAATTAGATTTTGGGTGGGGTACTTTAAGGCAGCGAACCATACACAAACCAGTGGTTGCAAAACTTTAATGAAATAATTAAGTAGATAATCCAAATATTAAACTGAAAATAGTATTTTATGTCATTTGATTTGACATATTGCTGCACCTTAAAACTGCAACATAATAATGCTTCATATCCTCAAAGATTTTGTGAAATTACCTGATGAGTACTCCCATCAAAATCCACTTTAAACTGCTAGATGCTCTGCTTGGTAGCTGGCATCGCTGTAGACAGAAAAATGAATAAAGCACTTCCACTCCCATTACATTTACATTAAAGGTATTTAGCTCTTGCACTTGCACTTCTAGCAAATTATGATGAGGGCAGCAGTAAAATTAGCTTAGGCTAAAACTGATGGCGCCCTGATAATAGAGCTCAGCAAACATTCCTGTAATATGAGAATGCATCTCTGCCAGAAAAGTTCAAGGAAAAGAAATTAGAGGAAGAACAACGAGATAGCGAGGAAGATCAGATTTAGACAAGAGCGTATTTGCGGGAGGATATGGCAGGAAAAGGTGTGATACAAGTGGGAGCAGGGGACGTGAGGTATTTCCTGACGAGATGAGTTTTAAGTTTACAGGGAGTGATGTGCCGTCTTGACTGAGATTCAGGCAGATTGGTGGAGTGAGGACCTGACTTCTAATAACACAAAGCAAACTTAAACATGGACTGAAAGTGGTGAGGTGGTGATTTGACATGTTTGTTTCACAGTGAGGGTGAAGTATGGTGCCTCCCCTAAATGACATGTCAGAAGTTTTCTAATCTTAAGTGCTTTTCAACAACTTTCTGACAGCATAGAGGTCATGACCATGCCACCTTCTTGGAGTAAAGTTTGATGATTCAAGAGAAGTACCCTATTAGGAATATTCAACTATATAAAATTGTTGTATTTTGAATAGAATAACAAAACATCCCTCAGTAGTAATGGATGACTCAGACGTCTATCTTGACAGTAATTACCCATTTATAGTGATTAATTTGGGAAAAGAACAGCGGACAATTAGTGGTTAACTGCAGGGGGCGTCACACAGGCACAAATTTGTTCCATTGTCAGAAAGGGAAGTCGACACTGAAAATGGAGGGAGAACACAAGATGTAATTGAATGTGTTTCAGGAAGTGCAGGCATAATTGACCCAATGTTTTACAGCAGCATTTTCAGCCTGAATAAATGTCAAAAAAGTCGTGTGTTTAGCTGGGTTTGGACGTATAAAGTCTGCAACTTATTATTTTCGTTGTCAATCTGTTGATTTTTATTCATGTTTGCAGCAGCACCCTAGAAATTGGTTAGGCCACCACTTAAATATTTCAACAACTGTTGGATGGGTTGCCATGGGATTTGGCACAGATACCCATTGCTGTTTTATAATGGTGGTGATATAGCTGGTTCTGGGTAAACAAAAAAGATCTTAATGCTTAAAAATGTCTATTTTTGTAGGGATTATTTCCATAATGCCTGTCAGGGGCAAAAACAAGCAGACATACTTTGACAGTGCGCAATCGCCCTGAAGGATTGCGTTGCTGACTGCTGTGCTCTCACTAAATGCTGGACCAATTTAACAAAAATGTGTCACTGTTTGTCATTTACCCACAAAAGAACATAGGAACATGGTCCAGATTGAAAAGGTAGCTCCATAGACTGAACTGTTTCCTGCCTCCCAGAGTTTAGTCTTGTCCTGATGCCATTTACCAACATCTTGAATATAGCTCCCATTTTTATAACGCCTTTCAGGGGACTCAAGGACGCTGTAGATTCAGTGCATGATCATTGTGTATATAATGCTCAGTTAATTGCCAGTTATATCATATCATTGCGAGGACAGTTCAGAGTTTACTGTTGCAAATGAAATACATTTTGTCCTTTTGAATTAGAAGACTTGAATAATTGTCACTAACAGTTCATCTGCTTGACAGCCATTTCAGTGGCCATGGAGCGTGTCCTATCACAGTCACAAACACATCCACAGTTTATGTCATGTCTGACGTTTGTTACTCATCTTTGATGATGCCCATCTGCACCAAACACTGTATATGTTCTTCGGCAGCAGGTTTTCTGATGGAACTGACACATTTTACTTTAGAAGGATGTCAGCTGTGCTATTCGGTGCTCACATAACAGCACAGCATGATGATTTCAACCTTATTCATGATGAAACGCCGGGTGTCTTGGGCTAATGTTAAGCTCCGCACATTTAAGTGATTTCTAAGTATCCTCCACAGGCTCTGGTGGTGACATCTTCTTTGATGACCCCTTAGAAATCCGAACATTTGAACAGAAAAGCACATCTTCATTGCTTCTGTGGAGTCTTTGAATTGTGCTGAGATACCATTTAAAGCCTTCAGATACTAATCAGCAGCATTGTGAGGACAGTTTTTGTGAGTCAGAAATTCATATGCTATCAATGTTAACGAAAAAATAAATAATAAATTGAAACTTGTTTGGGTGATTAGGGATGAATCCTGGAAAGAATGCAAAGAAGACTATAAATTAAGTGAACTTACATAAATAAACATAACCACAAAGCCAACAATTATAATGCTTGATTACAGATTGATTAGAAATGTTTGGAGGAAAGTATGGGAAATGTTAATTATGTAATTAAGTGAATAAGCAGATTATATAAATGCACAATATGAAAAATTGGTTTCTTTGATTTTTGCTGAATGCAATGTATACAAAAATCTGAGTAACTTAACACTTATGATGCTGCAAAGCTGCATCTACACAAAACATATTTAACAATATTTCCTTTTAGTCTTTATGCAGGAATCTGTTATTATTACCTATCACCATTTGCTGGATAGAAGTACCACAGTTGGGAAACGTTTGCAGAGATCCCTGCACCAGGGTCTTGAGCCTCCCAGAGGTCTTCATTATGTGAGGAGTTAGTGCCAGTGGCTTTTTGTCATCAAGGACTCAGGCTTCTCCTCCCAGGCTCTGGGACATTAACGTTTTCCACCACAGGGACTCTCTCCTCACAGTCAAAGATACACTAGGCTGCAGAGGTGATGAAGGGCCTCGGCTGGTTGCCCAAAACGTGCTTTAAGCATCCTAGAAATTACGCCATTGTGGCCCGCTGCAGTTACTGTGTGGAGATTTCCAAACTGATCTCCGACCTGAGGAAGAGTCTGTTTTCAAGTCTCAGTCTAGAACAGTGGAAAAGAGTAAGGGTTCATAGCTCTGCACAGAAAAAATAACATATTTCATCAAGTTTATGAGAAAACTGTTAAAAAGTAAAACTGTATTTTTCTAAGATTTGAGCTCCCTGGTAGCATGAGGAATTTTTGCTTTCTTAAAAATCTTTATGGTTTACTTCAAACATTATTTCGATGCTGAACTGAACTGAACTACCTCGCATGATAATCACATGCAAGGCTCCAGGGTATGTCACAGCAACATCTGTGGAGCTTTTGGCACAGATGTTTTTCAACTGAACTCTTGAAAGTGAACCCAGCTGTTAATGTAGATGAATAACAAATTTTCTCTCTTCTTTGTATTATGTCTACAAAACAGGTATGGCAGTGTGGCGGCAGTGTCGAAGTCCTGCCTTGTGCTCGCATCGCCCACATAGAGCGTGCTCATAAACCCTACACTGAGGATCTGACGTCTCATGTGCGGCGAAACGCCCTCAGAGTTGCTGAGGTTTGGATGGATGAGTTTAAGAGTCATGTCTACATGGCCTGGAACATTCCCATGGAGGTGAGTGATCATGTTAATCATGTTAATCATGTTAATCACAGGCTATTCTAATAAGTGCAGGTCACAGATCTCACATTGGTGTCACAATTCAGGCAGTTATCTGTGTCCGCGTCTACATCTAGAATAGAAAGGCATAATTATTTTTATTTATATTTATATTATTTAATATAAAAATCTGAGACAAAATAGGAACAAATAATATATATATAAATACATATACATATATAATAGAAATACATATATAAATATTATATTAAATATATTTTAAGTACAAAGAACCAAGAACTGTGTGAAAGTCAGCACAGCAATGCAGCACAACCGCTCAGTAGCATAAGCAGCTCATTTTGATTCACCTTTTTTATGTAAAGATTACATTTTTGACATTTGGTGTCTGAACTTTTTGCTGTAGACATACAGACAGGACACATTAAGAGACGTTGAAGTTATACAGCACATTGGTAACACTTGTGTAGTGCGTTATCTGGGCATTCATAGTGAATTATAATGCATTCATAATGCTTTATAACTTGACATAACACATAATGCTCTCTGTGACTTGTGAATTACTCCTGACTAGTTATAAACTATAGGTTGACTGATGGGGCTTATAATGCATTATGATTACCTATACTCACCTATAAACACATCTCAATAATTATCAACTTGTAATATAAGTATGGTCACTTATGATGCAGCATAAGTTCTTATAAATGTATCAAACTTTACTTGAATTAATTATTATATGTAGATCCATCAATATGTACCTCACTTTACAGAGCACATACAATAATAACTCATGAGACTGCATGGACTGTTATAGCACCTTATGAGTTCTTACTACAGTTGATTGTTGAGGTGTGTGCATGAGTATAGGTAGGCATAATGTGTTATAAACTCCATTAACCTCTAGTTTCGATTCATAAGACACTTAAAGTTCTAATTCTTTAAGTCACATCTGTAATGCTTTATGAATGTTCATATGGTAAGCACCATAAATGCATTATATTCCATTATAAATTCCCACATAACGCACTATAGGTGTGGTCTAAACAGTGTTCTCGTTGACCGTGACCAATATTTGGCTGTGTAGGCACAAAAAATCAGAATTTGTGTGTGACAGTCTAACTGCAGATACAATTATACCCCTGAAATTGCAAAACAGTTTTTTGTACAGCAGAATCCATCATAAGCTGTCCTTTGTGACGTTCCTTCAGCTTCTCGGTTTTATAGACAGCTGAGATGAAATGGTGTCTGCTTTTAGCACAATCTTCAGTATGCATGTATGTGTCCCATTTTTAAAATGTCAGCTGTCAGCTATAGCTACAGGCTGAATTGACAGACAGCAGAACCATGGAGACGTCATATGTGTGCAGAATAGGAAGAAAACACCTCCGTCTCAGTATCACAAGTGAGCCCATCACAGTATAGGTGTCATCAGACCATATCACACATATTGCAATATTGATTATTTGTCCCATAGCTATTAGAAACAACATAATGAGAATAGGAACCTTATTCATAGCTTGTCAAAGCTTGATTTTTCTTTCTGTATGCAGGATTTGTTGTTGTAGCCTTTTGTATGGTAATTCATGTAAGTCAGAAGTGAAGAAGTGATTCACAGACACACAAATATGAACACAGATAATCAGGCACACCACCATAAATCTACAGGACCAACAGGCCCGATTCATTCTGCCGCCACCTAATCTAAATGTTACAGAGTTGAGTGTCATCTGTTATTATCTGCAATCCTCCATCACATATGTTTAGTTGAATCGAGCCCCTGACAACTCCAGAAGGCTCAGATGAAATTATTCCTCATCACTTAGGGAAAGGCCTGAATTAAATATGTGCCACACAATAAATAAATGCAAAATATTATTCAGTAAGATTTAGTAAACTGAGACATAAGCAGTTAGAGAATTCAATAGAAATGACAGAAATAACATTTTAAAAGATGAATTAAAGAAACTATCTGGATTGCAGCTGTGACTTGGGAGCACAATGATTAATAATACAGAGAGAAAAATGAATGCAATCAATTTATTCATATTATCTTTTCATTTGAGGCTCTGTTGTATTATTTGTAATGTTGAAAAACGCATACAAACTCATATTTTTACAAAATGTCTGCAGACTCGCCATTAATCTACCGGTAACTAAAACAAACTGCACATGCGACATGCTGTCTTGTGTTTTTACGGTTTAACAGTGTTATATAAGTGTTATATTTTAGTGTTTTCAGTAGATACTGATTTATATTTTATCTTGAATGGTATTCGGTAAAATTACGTAAATAATCACTACGGTCGTCTTAGGTTAAATGTAGCATCGCTCAAAGGCGAAGTCAGATGTTTGTTCACCAAAGCTTTTTTCTTCTCCTGCATAATCTGTTTGAATATGTAAATCCACGTTATGAATAGATGAACATCTGCAGGCAATTCATTCAGTCAATAATGAGGCGTTTAACAGAGTCTGTACTCAAGAAGCATGAAATTTAGCCCCAGCTTTAGCCCAATGAATTAACCGCACAGCAAAATTGTCAGTGTTAATTTACCTTTGAGAGTGTGAAGATCAACACAGTGCTCATATAAGTCATATAAGTCTGAACTCATCTGAGTTCACTTTTTGATGTTTGTGAGCACCACAGTGCCCCGTCAGCAACTTTACTCTACAGCTTTTGAGTTATTAAATTATTAAAAACAAGCATCAGTGACTTTAGATTAGAGACAGTGGACAACATGGGGCAGATGGTTACATGCAGTGGTGGTAGAAGTACTCTGATCTTTAATTTAAAAAATAACCAATAACACACTGTAATATTGCACGCCAATCCCTACTTAAATGTACAACAAGGAGTTTTTAACTTGTTATGAAACAGCTTCAATTTAATACTGATGCCTCTACATGACCTACATAAACAAAAAAGACAGAAGGGGGTCAGATTTGGTTGGATTCCCCTTGCAATAAACGTCTAATAAATGCAATAAACATGTAGCCGATTTAAGTAAAAGTACAGAATTATTAGCAAGTAAATAAAATTAAGGTATCACAATTACTCATTCTGTTAAGCTGCCCAGCTTTGACACTATGACTGTCCTCCATAGCCCGTTATTATATATGACACTATTAGAGTGCTACCGCATCAGTGTGTAAGTGGCCTTTTACTGTTATAGCTGGTACAGTTAGTTTTAAGCAATGGTTTCCAAAATGGGGTTTGAACCACCTCTAAAGAGTCACAAAATAAATCTGATGGGTCGTGAGATGATTGAAGGAAGAAGAAAAATGAAACATTTCTGTTCTGATACAACAATCTGTTTATGTTTTCTGGAACTTTCTCTAAAATATGCTGTTTTTTTGGTATTGACGTCCTTGCCTTGAATTATTTAAACGGGACCACATAAGAAGTTTTTGGAGGAAATCTCTTTGGTGTAAACTTAACACAAACAAGGAACTTCTCAAAAACAATGTTGTTTTTATAAATGTATTGTATCTACTATATGTTCTTAATCTGAAAAGTTGACAGGTACTACAGTCACCAGATGAATGTGATGGACTGACAAGCACAGCATTTTCCTCTTAAATGTAATAAAGTAAAGGTTTATGTAGGATAAAATGGAAATACTTAAGTTATGTACAAGTACCTCAATCAAGTAAGTTACTTTCAGTCACTTGCAACATGGAGCCGGTCCTCAGTGTGGCTGTGAAACATCTGGATTGATTATGGTAGATGGTTTTCAAGTCAGAAGAGGAAAAAATCAAAACCCCATAGAAGCTGTTCAAATATACAACAAATGGCTGCACAATGTTTTTCAATGACCCATTATCTGATTTGGTTCTCCACAAGCCACATTTAATCAATTCTATGCTTTGTGTTTCTGTGTGTGTGTGTGTGTGTGTGTGTGTGTGTGTGTGTGTGTGTGTGTGTGTGTGTGTGCGTGTGTGTGTGTGTGTGCGTGTTTGTGTGTGTGTGTTTGAACCCAGGACTCAGGAATTGATATCGGCGATATCTCTGAGAGGAAAGCTCTGAGGAAGAGGCTGCAGTGTAAAACTTTCCGATGGTACCTGGTCAACATGTACCCTGAGATGAGGATGTACAGCGACACCATCGCATATGGAGTAGTAAGCCGCCGCCTCCCTCTTCATCCCAGATTCAGTTCACTGTCTGCAAAAGCCAGAACAAGCCTAAACCGTGCCTGAGCAAATCATTTTAATCCCTTGTGTGGGGATCCGGATGGCTGCTGTCAGGAACACAAACAGTTCACAAAGACGAGGTTTGCTGCAGAGACTTTGATTTTCTCCTGCTCACTTCAAATTAGACGCACAGATATGTAAATATATAGATTAATTTGAAGTTTACTCTAAATATAGATGGAGCAGAGAGCTTTGCTGCTGCTTTATTAGTCAGAGAAGCCAGAAAACTGACAGCCAGCAGGGCATTCTGGCAGTGTTTCTATTTTCCCATTCCTAGTTGTTCTCAAACAGCTTTATTTCCACGGTCCTCCCACCTCACATCACTGTGGTGCACCCTAATACACAGTGACATACAGGCCACAGTATTACTGCACCACTTTCTATGATTTTTCTTCTTGTACAAAATGACAAATGGTGGAAGGGTATAGCAAGGAAATAGGCCGGCCTCATTACATTCATTTCTCTGAGTTAGTTGACCTCATTATTCTATATTTGCGACATGCATTTGATGGGCTAGGCAGTCGTGGTAGTTTGAGGAGTATATATCCTATTTGCCAGGGAAAAATAAAAATTATTTCACATTTCCAAAGAATGTGTTTGAGGTCTAATTTATTCATTTCTCATCCTCCTCTTCCTCCTGATATACAAATGTGGGTGCGGGAGAAGCAGGTGGAGGCCGTTGCTGTCCTTTACAGCTGCGAGTTCGCTGTGTATTCGCTAAGCCATGCCCACGTTGGACCAGTACAATGAAATCTAAAGGATTTTATTTAAATCCTTCCAATAACTACACTCCACCCACGTTTCATTCAGAAACACGTCACATTACAGAAGCTAAAGACGCTCTAAATGACGCTTCACACGTTAAGCTAATGTTCCCACAGGTGTCACTGATGCACATTTACTATTTTTTCCCTCTGCACCATGAGAAATATTTAGACCTGAGCTGTTGCACGGGACCGTGTGGATTTACTGATTGTCAGATAGAAGTAGACATCTCCTGAGCCTATGGGGAGCTGAATCATGCCTAGCTGTGTTCTTCTGATCTAACATCTTTACCTCATTCACTTCCCACACAAACCACCGTCCCTGGAGCTCCCCGCAGTGCAGTTTGTATCTCGTAATCAGGCAGACCTTTGTCATGATGCGCATGAATAACTCTCTGGGACTCAAAGTCTGAATCATATTCGTCAAGCGTGAAGCTCCTGATTTACATTTGTATGTATGATTATGATTCATGTTGTAGATGTTTCAACCTGCGCAGATTATTCTGCATTTTCTGTAAATATCTTTTAATATTTGGGTTCTGTTTATGCAAACACCAGAGAGTATGAAAGGGATGATCTTTCTCCTTTCTCTGTTTCAGTTTATAACGCCTGTCCAAACTCAACACAATCTCGTGGAAACATTTTCATATTAACAGTGAGCAGCACGGCAAGCAGAAGTTAATGTTTGGATAATAGTTTCATTCGCCTGTGGGATAGATAATGTTCTGTAGAGTTGAAGAGAGCAGGTGGTAGATGCAGCTTTCTCGCTCTCACTGTGATAGTTTGGCAGTAGATGTGTTTGTCTGTGGACTGGACACCACCCATGGTCAGGAATTATCCGTTACTATTATTCAGTCCATCAAAGCACCAGAACCTCTCTCCACCACACACCTGACTAAACATTTTCAGCTATATTTCCTTCATCAGGGAGATTGTTTTCAGTTTCCTTATTAAACATACAGTCCAGTAATCAGTTATACTAGTTATAAATTTTAAGCCTACGAGACATTATCATCATCAAATACAAAGTACTAGATTTGCTCTTGTAACAGAAATGTGCAAGAGAAGTAGAAATTGCCCATAAATATATAATATATATGACAACCATCATTTCAGGATATTCTGTAGCAGATAGTCTTTTATCTTAATGAGCAAAAATATATGAATATCAATTTTCAACTACTAAGCAACAAATTGTGTTTTCTTTCAACCCCATTAATTTTTTTAATTTACCCAAATGGCTTTTATCTCACAGAATGTATGGATATCCAGCAAAGTCTGTTTTAAAGCCTTTGTATAACATAAAATATTTATGACTAAATATGCAGCAATAAAAGTTCATCATGAGTTCAACATGTCAGATCAGATCAGATTGTGAGCCAAGTGTTGTTTTATCCTAAAAATGAAGCAGCAGTCATTATGTTACTGGGTAGTGCATGAATACACATTCGTGCCATACTTGAAAGCTCTGGGTGCAGTTGGAGTCATGGTGATTGAGCAGACCACTCCTTCATCTCTCCCCTCTCAGTTTCACTGATTATCAGTCTGGGTTTTGGCAGCACTGGTATTTTGATGTGCAGTTATTTAGATGATAAATGGACTGTACTTAAACAGCACCTTTCTAGTCTCCAATCTACTCAAGGCGCTTTTTCACTACATATCTCATTCACCCATTCATACGCACATTCATGCGCTGACGGCACTGGCTACCATGCAAGGTGCCAACTGTTCATCAGTTTGGAAGTTAATCATTCACACACATTCACACACTG
The DNA here is from genome assembly GCF_000972845.2 of Larimichthys crocea. NCBI lineage: Eukaryota > Metazoa > Chordata > Actinopteri > Sciaenidae > Larimichthys > Larimichthys crocea. The sequence continues at coordinate 12,967,977 of NC_040018.1, read as the reverse complement.
ATAGCGTATCTCTCGGGAGAAAATTGGGGTTCAGTATCTTGCCCAAGGACACTTAGACATGCAGACTGGAGGAGCTGGGGATTGAATCACCGATCATCTGATTAGTGGATGTTCCACTCTACCTCCTGAGCCACAGCTATTGTTTCTCATGTTTTCAAGTGCATTTTGTATCATTTCACGTGTAAAGTGTATCCTAATAAAATTATCTCTGAGCCTGTTAGTTAACGTTAGCCTAGTCTACAGTTTTGTGATTTGGTGACCAGCCCTTAGGTTGATTAGCCACAGCAAGTGGCAGACAAATGGGTCCAGGTGTTGATTTATTTATTTTTTTTAGATTCAATCATGATGCATTTTTTTCTGATTTTCAGTTTGTTGTTAAATGTTTTTCTAAATAGTTTCTGATAACCATGATATATATGTCTATGTTGTTTCATAGCTACGGGTCAGTTTAATTACAGAGGAGGTTTGAATATGTGATATCACATTAGCTATTTTTGGCCCTGTCAATCATTGTAAAGCAGCCTACATATCAAAACAAAAGGATGAAAGCAGCAGTGAAATAATGAAAGCAGTGAATAATTAACAACATCAACCTAAACTCCATATTTTTCAAGGGCACTTCACTAAAATATGTCTATAATTGTCTTTGGATACTATTTGAAGACCAGTGTAAGAAATTAAATTAAATTACAATCATTAAGACATTGGTATAGTGATGTAATGACTCTTCCATGTTTTGTAGTTTCTTTAATTGGTGCAGTAAAGTATGTGACATCACCTTTTTCCCAGCTGAGCCTCATCCACCTATTCAGTACTAACAGAATCCTTCTTTTGTTTTCTTTCAGTTTTCTTCTTTGCTTTGTCAGTGACTAATATTTGGGTTACCTTGTGCATGCAAACATGTCATAATGCTGATTTGACTCCCAGACAAATTCATATATTTTGTTTGTTTCTTTCTTTGTGTGTGTGTGTGTGTGTGTGTGTGTGTGTGTGTGTGTTTCTTTGTCAGCTGAAAAACTCCCTGAAGAATGATCTGTGTCTGGATCAGGGACCCGACAATGACAACGTCCCCATCCTGTATCTCTGTCACGGGATGACACCTCAGGTTAGAGCCCTCTCTCTCTCTCTCTCTCTGCGTCCTGCAGCGTGTAGTGTATATCCAGATTTAATATATCACCTCCAGAGAAAGAAGAAAAATAACTCAGCTTTCCTCTGCTTTCAGATTGGATCAAACTCAGTAACTCATAAAGCAGGGTCTGGTTTTCTACTTTACCCTTTACAGAAATAGTCCTCACTGGTTTTAAATACGTGTCTGCATTTTTCATACACCTCCATTTAGAAGTAGCATGTCCCAAATGAATCCAGCTACATTATTGACGAAACACAAAGTTGGATTGTAACTGAACATTTGTTTCTGTCTCCGGCTTTCTTCAGCTTGATGTTAAAAGATTTACTTACTTATCACAAAAAAAAACATTGTCTTATTACATGTTTTCTGTCAGCCAATATCTTTAAAACCGTATATTTGCACTACTTGTTCAGGATATATCTCAGCCAAAATAACAGGGAGTGAAGGTGTCTTCAAATGTTAGCGCATCCTGATTATCATTTACTTTCTCCAGCCTTTTCCAACTCCTATCGATTCCCTCTATCCCATTACGTCTGGGCAGATTGTTTTCAGAGATTGTTTAACCTCGCTGCCTTATAGAGTGAGGCTTGATCTCACATTATCCCTTTAAATTCAAGTCAGTCTGTTGGACGTTTCACACTCATTGTGTCTGTATTGATATTTATACCAAAACTAACTGATATGTATAGTCACTTACACTAATTCCTTATAAAACCCACTCAAGCCAACTTCAAATGCTCATTCTGAGACCTAGATAACTTTAAAACTCGCTAATTATAAATCTGTTATATGCTATAAGTCTCTCGTAAATCCAGGCATGTCAAACAAAGGATTGGAGTATCACCAGCGTTCCTAATGAGATTAGGAATCTCCTCTGCAAGACAAATCCAGTCTGCTCTATTTTCATGTTTCAGTGTTACATCATCCCATGGAATTAGAGCCTGGATTGCCTCTATAATGACACATGTAGAGAGACTGTTGCAGATGTTTGCTGTAGTCAGTCAAACTGTGCCTTTGCAATACTCATCTGATTTGATTTGGGGGAGCAATTGTGTGCACAGGCACACATGAAAGGAAGGGTATTATAAAACTCACAATCCAACATGTATCTGACTTTGCAAGAGCGTGTTGTCAGCAAACATGCAGCGCTTCTGCTCGAGCACTAATACAAAATACTGACTTAAGCATAGCAACAATAGAAAACCGCAGCCATGTATGCCCTGGCAGTCTGTGCTGCTCCAGAAATGAGCAAAAAAAAAAATTAAATCACACTAGTCAGACTGTGTAACGTCTGGTGTGAAAGAAGCAGGATGCTGTTTGGGCGTTATCAGAGAAATAAGATTAGAGTAAGAGGATAAGAGTAGTATGACAAGCAGCAGAATATGCAAATATGGATATGATTTTTTTTTTTTAATAAAAGAAAATATCCTAGGTTGCTTTGACAGCTAAAGGGAGTGTTGAGTCAAAACAATTTCTACCCCCATCGTACTTATGACATGTATAGACTGCTGCAGTTAGAGTTCTTGTTAAACTGTCTGCTCTTTTATCCAATTTTACTCTGATATGAATCTCTCTCCCACCTTGTTGTGCCTTGACATCGTTTGGATTTTGCAAACTAATTAATGTGTCCTCCCTTATATTTAGTTTTTTAATTTGTTTGTTTTAAGCTGCTCATAGTGGAAGAAGTACTGACATCCTTTAATTAAAGTAAGATTACCAGAAAGCAATGTAAAAATCCCCAAATTGAAGTAAAGTACCTCATTCAAATTCAAAACATACTGCACATTATCATCAAAATGTATATGATATATCAAAAGTAAAAGTGCTACGTGTCAGTCAGGGCACCTCTGACTGATGAATTATTATATATGATATAATTAGATTGTTAATACTGATACATATGTGGGCACATAGTATGTTACTGTTGTAGCTAGGTCCAGGTGGTGTTCATTTGAACCATTATACACAGTATATACAGTTAAGCAAACCTGGGCGTTAGGCCCAAATAAAACTGAGAGATAGTGAGATGATTAATGGAGTTGAAAAGAAGAAAACACAACACAATTTTGTATTCATTGTTTTGAACTTTTCTCTAACCTTTGTGTTTTTTTTGTGAACTATCTGATAATTATATCTCTTTGAGGTCTCAAACAGGTATGCTACCACTCTTTTTGAATAGAGAATGTTTCTCCTGCTTTATTCCTTCAAGTGATTTTCAGCTTTCGTCTTTTAGAAGCAGTTGGAAAGGTTTCCATCACAGAGGGCACAACTATTTGTGTTTTCTCCCCATTCCTGAATTAATAATGAGATTTTTTTCTGTGCATTGCCTTGTCTTAGCTTGTCCTCCTTTCAGTCAGGACAGCTGAATAAATATGCATATTTAGTGTATGTAAATCAGCCGTATAGGTGCCTCTTTAATACCCAAAGACAACCCAAGAGCAAGCCTCATTTGCTGCATAGTTTATTACCTCTATGGTTATATACAGCTCTGGAAGGGCCATTATCTAAATGTCAGCCTCAGCAGTGTGAATCTACAGTACAGCACCACACAGGCTTCTCATAGCAGGATGTGCTGTTTCTTGCAGAATGTGTACTACACTAGTACTCAGCGGCTTCAAGTCGGGCTCCTGAGTCCCACCGTTGACGATGATGACAACAAGTGCCTGGTGGATGTGAATAGCAGACCGCGCCTCATCGAGTGCAGCTACGCTGCAGCCAAACGCATGAAGCTTCACTGGCTCTTCACTCAGGTGACAAGCAATGACTCAGCCCCAACACAAATGAGCAAAAAAAAAAACAAAGTTAGCATTCATTCTTCTCTTTATATTCAGCCTCAAGTGAAGGTTATGTGTTGAATGTGATGATGATGTGGAGGGAGCTTTTAAACACACATATAGTCTGATTTATCTGTTTGAGTTCTCCTCATTCCTGAAGCTCATTTAGACATGAAGAGTCATTGAAACTTAATAACTGTCCTTCTACATTAGCCGCTCTGCGATTGCAAGCTGTGTTTTAACAGAACAAGCAGCCGCCTCGCAAAATGCCCCATGACAGCGAGTGAATTGGATTTACTGCACGCTTTGATTTGGGTTCAAAAGACCTCATATTGTTGTTTGCAATGTCAGTGCAGCTTTAATTATAGATGTTGTTCCTCTTTTAGCCAAACATGTATCAAATCCCAAATGTGCTTCATGTTAGACACTTCTTATAATAAGTACACAAGTATCCTTTTGACTGTGGCACTGCTGCTGCAGGTGTGTCTGCTTGGTGCAGAGAAATGGATTTATCCACTTGAATTCATGCATTACATACAGTATGCTCACCCACTAAGTGGTAATTTTTGTTAAATTCAGTCAGTAGTATGGGGACGTATCAGCACGGCTGGAGTGTGTCATGTCCCTGAAATGTGGCATCAATGATTAATACAGTTTTGACTGCACATGTGCCAAGTGTCAAGCTCAAACAGAAATAGATTGCCTTTATGCAGCCATAGCAACTTCAGGGAACGGAGCAGTGTACAAATTAGAGAGATTTCTATCTTAATTCAAAAGTTCTGTACAAAACCTGATTAACTGGAGATATTCTTCATATGCAAAATTAGGTCCATCATCAACTGTAAAGACTTCCAGGACTTTGATAAGCCTTGTTTTATGTTTGCATGTGATGATGAGTCATATGTTGGCAGGTGCTGATTTTTCTGATAAGAAAGCAAACACACGTTCAGTGGGTGGCACTGTATGGTTTTGTGGTATGTGTGGGTGATATCTTTGTATTTTTTGATGGAACAAATACCTATTGTTCTATTGTTCTGTGTGTAGTACACATTTAATGTAAACTCTAACAAACCATAACATCCTAAATCAAATAACAACCTTCCCACATGCAGTATGCTCACAAATACATTCATTAGCCAACTCCCAGAGGGCTGTTTTAACAAGCAGCACCAAGATAGGTTGTATAGATAACTCGGCTGAGTTAAACCCAGAGCAGCTTCTTTTATCAGTTTATGTTCCAGGTTTTCAGGGACTCAGGGTTTTACTCTGGCCTCGTTCCAGGTTTCTGAGCCACCGCCCACATCTTAGATTTGTTCTGCGATCTTGTGTTGCGCTAATGGACTGCTTTTTCTTCTGGTTTGAGAAACAATCAGCCAATTAGGGTTTTTATAGGCAGGATTAAGAATAGTACCAGAAGAGCAAGAAATAAAATAGCTTCATCTACAGAGTGAAATAAAACTGTACAGGTTGTGCTAAGTCGACTTACAAAAATAACAATAAGATATAATAATAAGATTTTTTTTTTGGCCTTTTATTTGAGAGCGACAGCTTGTAGAGTGACAGGAAATGTGGGGAGAGAGAGATGGGAAATGACATGTGGGAAAGAGCCACAGGTCAGATTTGAACGCTGGGCCACTGTGGCAAGGACTGAGCCTTCGTACATGGGGCGGATGCTCCGACTGAGCTAAACGACACCCCTTACCAAAGCTTCTTTGGCGGCCGCACAGATATGTCATTTTGTTATAATGTTAATGTCCATGGATTTTGTCACTCCTTTTATTGTTCTTATTAAATTTTAGAACTGCACTTCCCATATTGCTTTGGGTGGTGTAAAATGGAAGTACATTGTTGGCAAATTATCTTGTTAGAATTTCATACTGAAGAAAAATTTAAGATGTGATCCTTCTAAGGCAAGTTATAGCATAAACCTTCTAGGAATTTTAAGCAGATGTACAGAGGTTTTTACTCCAGCAAGTGCAAGTCACACTTAACCTAAAAATATGTGTGTTGTGTCAGCATTTAGACGCAAATTGTGGAAAACCAATACCAAGTGTCTCTAAAGTATTTTAACATTCTCCTTGAACGCTTAGTCACAATCTCTGCTGCTGACCGTGCTGATAGGGAGAACAAACTACAGATCTGGAAAGAATGCATGCACCTGTACCCTTCACAGGAGTCATCACCCTCTCTTTCTACCTGCTTTACTGTTACTCTTTGGCTGCTACTATCAAAAAAGTTTAAAAGCACAAAAAATAATCTTTAGAAAAATAAAATAAAACAGACATATGCTACGGTGGGTCAGTCAACACATTATCAACCATCAATGAAAGAGCATCTTGCCCAGGCAAACTTTAAAGCATTATTTATTCCTAAATGTTAAATGTTTTACCTGAAAGCTAAAATCAAATATTTTACATCAATGACGTGTCTGAATAGGGCGTAAACAGGTGCTTTGACACACATCTATTTGTGCACTTTGGCACACTCAGACAATCTGATCCAGCCTTGGAAAATAAGGTAGTGAAGCTTGCGTCTGCATCAAAACGTTTCTCAACAATTTCTGAAAGAGTCTGCGACTTTTTCATATTTTCGTTTCCCAGTCGATTTACATAATGATTGAGCTTCAAGGCTGACCTTGCAAACAGCAGGTTGACAAAAGAAAATCCAACTTGTTTTCGAAGCTTCCAGCAACAACTCTTGTAGGGTTGCTCAGTTATCGTGAAAATGGTTAAGATGTTATCACATCATAGAATATATTCATTTTATAATCTCTGCAGTCCACTTGATCACAACTCTGCTGAAAAAATAGCATACCCAGAGTGGGAGATTCAATAAATACAGGATCTGAAATTAATCTGGCTTTATGTAGCTGATGCATTTAGGTGAATAAATGCCTTGATTGCCCCATTCACTGCTTTTATGGGCTGGCTCAGGACACCACTAAATAACCACCCATAAATGCCCACTTTCAGTAGTTATTACCAATCTGTTATCTATAAAAAAAATGTCTCTTGGACCGCACAAACCAGGCTAACCTCTTGTAAAAATACGGAAAGACTAATTTAGCTCACAGTCTGTCCAACCTGTCCAACCTTTTCCCACATCCCTCTGCATTCCTCTCATGGTACTGGAAAGAGCTCTCTCCTCACAGCTCTCTACACACTGTATTGACTGTTGAAGGCCTCCTCTACAGTCACTTGCCCTTGGTTAGCCATGACAGTGTAATGAGAAAATCCTGCCTGGTTTCATCAGGACATGCTGGAATATTTTTTGCAGAGCTGATGTGCTCACTCTGTTCAGACTCAGCTGTCATATAGAGGTGTGTGAATTGTTGGACCTTTTTTTTTTGTACCAAAGATTTTGCTCTTCTTCCGGGCTTCAGCCTTATCCACAAATACACCAAATAATTGAATGAATATCTTTTGTATTTATTGATTCCAACCATATTGTGGTTCTGGTACGTGGTGTGAGGTTTCTATGCCCCTCATGCATTTGTTTCTCATACGCCAGAAGCTTGTGTCCGTTTTGTTTTTGTGTGTCTCGTTTTCCTCTTTCAAGCCTTTTTCATCTCGTCTATTCTCTTCAAACCTTGGCCAGGCTAGGGAGAAAACTAATGACTACTCTGGCAATTGTATTGTTGTTTTTGCCTTGAAACTATGTTGATGCTATCTGTTGGGTCCAATGAGGGTGGTAGTGTGAATCAGCCAAAATGCCAACAGCACAGGGTGCTTCAGAGGTTTGCATCCGTATCCATTCAGAGCAGTGTGGGTTTAAAGGAGACAAGTTATATTGTGCGCACAAATTGTTCTTCTGGAGCCCGGCACAATTTTAACCAGCCTGTTTTTTGTTTTTTTTATCTTTTCAGGGAGGATCCATTCAGAACAAAAAATCAAAGAGATGCCTGGAGCTTGTACCAAGCAGTGACAATGAGTTTGGCTACCAACTGGCTCTGCAGAAATGCACTGGACAGAAATGGTTCATCACAAACGTGCTGTTTAGCAGCTCCTTATGATCGATTGCTAAAAGGAACGTTGCAGTGAATAGCACACCAGACTGGATGGAGTTGTTTCTTTTGTGTGAGAGAGAAAGAGAGAGAGAGAGAATAAGAAGCAGCAGTCCGACAGACAAACGGTGCATGGTTGAACATCATTTTGAGCACCTTGATGTCCTCTGATGAGCAGTTGACATCACATCGTAAATGTTAAACATTTTATTTTGCCTACAGGATCAGCCATAGTTGGCGAATATTTTGCAGATTTGACAAGGGTAGTATTATAGTATATTTTGTGGTAAATACAGTACAGTCAGAGTTTCGTTGACTTGAAAGATGTAATGGGTCCAATATGTTTTTGTACTGTTCATAATTGCTACTGTGTAGCAAGCTTTCTCAACATGTCCCTGCTGTAATTATTTTCATTTAGTGTCTCAGGTTTGTAGGTTTATTACGGTATGTGATTCAGCTGTACAGTTGTGGGAAAATGTTGGAATAAATCTGAAAATGATAGATTATTTTCTATGTGTTAATATTTCAAATATTTGTAATGTAACAGTACAATAACAAATGTAAACTACTGAGTGCAAGTGCCTTTTTTCTTTTGTTGATAAAGGCACAATCAGTTATTCAAATCTTATCAGAAAGGGTTGCCCCATCATTGACATTAAAAGGACTGGAATCTGATATCATTCGTAAATAAATGTTTATTTGTCAAGAAATATTTGATGTGTTACAGTGGCCCTGAGAGTTCACTGCACTGCAGCTACATGAAACACATGAAAGCAGACAACATATAACAAAATCCAGTTTTATAACATAAATGTAACAGAAAAAACACACATTGCAAAGTCAGAGAACACAACAAAATTCAGAAAACACAAGCACCCACAGAAATGCTGCAAACTGCAATGTGTTGAGCTCTCGGAGTCACCATAGATATGGCCTTTTTTTTAACAATACAGACTCATGTATATGCACACACAGCATTTAAAAAATACAGAGTCATGGAAGTGTTACCGTCAGTTTGTGATGACAAATGCAGGGCCAGAAGCTGAGAAACGGGGCTGCTTTCTGCTCTGACTGCTGACTGCACCTGGGGAGGCACAGCCTGTTTTCAACACGCCAGTCCTCATTACCTTCCACATTCAAGCAGAGCTCTGCAAACCATGGTATTAAATATACATGGAAACCCACTTTCATCAAAAGGATTTTCCTCAATAACGCGTCTTAATATATGCAATAAGAGCGCCTCTGCATGCTGAAACTTTTGAATGAAAGTCAACAAAACCGACTCCCCATGCACATTACTTACATCCTCTTTTAGATGACCTCTTGTCCTGATTCCCTGCTGCTGCTGCTGCACTTTCTAAACATCCAGCTTACTACTTCCAGTTTAAAAATGACTGTCTGTGTACATGTGCCTAATATTCCATCACCATCATCATCATACATTTATCAGCCTTGTTGACTGACTTTGTTGTTGACATAAAATGGCGTGAAGGGAGGGGATTTAGGTTGGCACAAAGCACTGAAAAAAAAAACACTGAATCAAATTCCTGGTAAATCTGGACTGAAAAAAAACACATTCAAAGTGTCCCATAGTGCTGTGGAGCCATTTCTCTCTGAGCATGAGTCACATACAATATCTCAAAAAGGTGTTGGCCTGATTTTGATGAAGACGGGGTGATAATATGTCTCTCTTTCCTTTAAAATCTAGCTTTCGCAAAATTACAGTGATTGCCTTTCTATTAAACACTGGCATTTAGTAGGTACTGTACATACTGTACTCCTGCCTTTCTGGAGCCACTGTCATGGAAATTGTATTCATATGAGGAGACAGGATTCTTTATTGAGAATCCTTCTTCAGTTTAAACTGTCCAGAAAAATACTGATCTGATTTTGCCTTGAAACAGAAATGTGTAGTTGCTACATGAACCAAAATTGAGTGTATATTATTTGCAGGAAACATAAAGGTTGTTGTTTAGTAAAAGAATCCCTCCCTGACTCAAATTGTGTCCAAGAAAAACTACTTCTGGATTACCAACAGTTTTCTGTCCTTAAGTTGTTTTAATTATTTAGTGCCGAGGGCTCCATCTGTGGGAACATGCTGTTTGGCTATAATGTAGAAAAACTGTAGCTCAAGTAAAAGCTTTAGATTATATATAAACTACAGTGTAATTATCTAGGACATTTGGGCTATCAGTAAAATACTTAATGCAATAAAAAGTAAGTAAGTACAAGGGATAATGACAGGAGACAGGAGGGACATGTCATCATGTGTTTTTTTAAATTACTAAACATCTATTTAATAATTAATATTGTTACTGGAGAAGACAGGGGAAATGGCTAAAACAGAGAAACAGTGCAATGAAATAGGTGTGGTGTGATATATTTTTTAATTATGGCACTCATCTGACGATCAAAACTAAATCTACAGCCACATCATGTCATTTGACTTTTAATGACAAAGCTAAAAGGACACCGTAGTTAAACCTTTTGTCCTCTTTTAGTGTGCACTCTGTGATTACTTTACTGGCTAATTAAAAAAGTTAAATATTTATCACTTTTGTAATTAACTTCAAAGTCCCTCCTACATGTCACCTCCTTATAAGCTGTACTGCAACAGAAGTGTTTTATTGGTACTCTTTAGTCCAGTTAGTAAGCTTTTTAGGTAATACTTTGACATTTTGGAAAAAATTATATGGTTTCCTCTGGACGAGAGTGAGATGAGGAGATTGATACTGAATTTAATCTGTTATTATGGAGCAATAAGTCGGTTAGCTTAGCTTAGCACAATTACTGGAAGCAAGGCCAAAGAGCTGCCGGGCCGTGTCCAAAAATAACAAAATACATCTTCCAGCAACTATAAAACTCACTAATTAATACACTATGTTTTGTTTGTTTAATCTGTACTCATAATGAAGTGGGGTTTTTTGGCTCGAGGTATTTTCATTCAAATGTCAGATTTAGATAGATATTCTTATCTAACTCAACAAAAAAACTAAATAAGCATATTTTCCAAAATATCAAACTATCCCTTCTAAGTCACCCCCCGCCTCTCTCTCTTCCTGTATTTCCGAAGCTCTCTCTACCTCTATAATTCATCTTTCTGGCTCTTGTGGGAAACGGCTCTGAGAGGCAACCCATCATGTCTTGTCATTATTTTCTGCCCCCGACATGGAGACATAAAACATTGAGGAATATATTCCTGGCAGAACTCATGGTGTGATCAGGGGAATCAGCTGAGTGTTGAGTACCATATGGCAAAAGGAAGCAGCTTGTCAGAAGTGAGAATATCTGAACGCTCCTTAGGATCTAGAGATGACGTTTTCTCTCTTCTCTCTCCTGCAGGTGAGCCACAGGTAGCTGAAGGGAGGCTGTCAGTACCGCAGGGCAAGTGAGCCAATACACAAACACAGAACCAGAAAGTGGGAATAATCTAAGCACTTACTCATTTGAAGATAAACATAAACGCTGCCAAAGATAAAATGACTCTTCATTTATAACCTGCAGCAAGCCAACAGTGTTAGAGGGAATGTTTAAGCAGAAAAACAGATCCACCAGAACAATGCACGTGGGTGTGAAATTTGTGTTCACTACGCAGCCAAAATGTTTCACGTGGATAAATGTCACTGTTAATTGTTTTCTGTGTTGTAACCATGTGTTGTAACCATGTTGCCATAGCTACAACTCCTAAACTGTATATTCTCAGATATCCCCAGGCATCAGACCATAGGTGAGCCGATTAACAAAAAAAGCTGACAGGATATAATTGCCCCTCAGAGGCAAATGTGACTTTAATCTTTGCCCTTTTTATGTTGCGCTTGAACACTTCGACCTATGCAAATGAACCACCTAACAAAAAATATTTGTTTTTGTGCATATCTTTCTGCGCTGTGTGTGAAATAAAAAAAGCAAGATGGTGAATAAGGGACTCGCTACAGTGGAAAATTAAGTTCTCCACATGGGGACAAATGAAGTGGAGGCTTGAAGTCATAATTAAATAGCTGAAAGCAAGCGGCAAATCATCTCTAACCAGCCAGGCCTCTGCTATGTTCCAGTACAGGAAATGTTAATCATAAATTGGCCACTCTTATTGATAATAAAGTTGTGAATACATTCACAGAACTTGTCACAAAATTGATAAAATTTCATATATAATCAGTTAAAATAAAATTATATATAGTCATGTTTCTGGCCACCATGTTGTGCTTTTAGCTATGTTTTGGTCTCCACCAGTTTCTGATTCAAATATCTGGCTCTTTAGCAGCTAAATGAGAGGCATGGCAGTGAACCAAAAAGTTGCGGGCTAGAAAATCAAACGAAGAGCTGATAGACGCTGAAATGCAGAGCTTAGGGTGAGTGCAAGGTCAGGTGATAATCCTCTGTGGGTTCACACATTTCACATATGGATTATGTAATGGATTGTCAATATTGATCAGTGTATCTTTAAAACCTGTAGTTGCATCAATTTGTTGGGCATGCTATTTGTCTTTTTCCCAGTTTTATACTGCAGGTCATTAATATTCACTTTGTTTTCAGCAGTAGAAACAACGAGCTTGAATATTACACATTTCAGCTCTCTGTATCTGCAAGTCAACTGAATCAACACAGATTTTTAAAACGCTATAAGGCTCATTGCCTCTGTAGCTGGGGTCTCACTTTACTTGTACTATTATATTCAATAAATGTTAACAAGTGAGAGGATGTAAGCATTGTGACATTTTATCAATTACAATTTAACTGGCCTTTGACAATGATGGATGAGGTTCCATGAGGAAGCCTATGAATCAGATTAAACAGTGAAAATGGGTATTGACTGTATTATCTGCAGTCTATTTGCTTTTAGCCTTTAGTAACCTCTCAAAGAGGTTAAATCTGTGGAAAGTCTTTGTTAGTATTATTCCTCTTTTGACGCAGACATTGACTGCTATTGAATAAATTACTGATCAAATAAATTCAATCAAAAATAAAAGCTGAATTAAATGACATAACCTCTGCTGCAATGCACTGTTTGTATCCTTCAAACTTAAGGACAGAATGAAACTGTAATTCATGATTGGATGTCCTCTATGAACTTATTCTAGAAATACCTAGAGATTATTTATTCATTTATAATTTGTTACTAAATACAGCACCTAATACATGATCGCTCCCATTTTGACTCTGAACATGTTTAAATGAATAAGCTTCTCGACTACACGAACGTTATCTGCCAAAGTTGGAGCTGGTTATTTTACAGAGGAGATTTCTGTATTTGTTTTCTCTGTGTTTACTACTTCTGTGCACCAATCAAGATTTAGCAACACCTGAATCAATACATGATGACTGCTGTGAGGTTGTTTGCTCATTTTGACAAGCCGCCGCTCAAACTGAAACACAGTAGCCTACTGAAATAGATCAGTTGGGTGTTTGACTGAAAGCTTTTAACAAATGATGAATTTTTAAGATTTAAAACCAAATTTTCAAGGGTGTTTAAAGGAAGAGTGTGACATTTGGGAGAAACACTCTTATTTACTTTCTTTCCAAGACTTAGATACAAAAGATTAATCTTCTTGCTGTCATTATAAACCATAAACCTCCTCTTTGGCCTACCTTGTTTCCTCTTGCCTGGCAGCTCTATCTTCAGTATACCAATCATTCTTAATCTTGTCCATCCTCGTCACTCACACCTTAGCATCACAACCTCCAAACAATAGAACATGGCTGATCTTACTACTATCATGTAAACCTTCCCTTTGAATCTTGCCAGTACTCATTTATCACAGATCAACACTCTTCTACACCCACTCCACCCTACTCATCTCATCTCTTATCACCCTGTTAGTTAAAATGTTGACCCCAAGTATTTAACATCATCCACTGTTGACACATATACTCCCCGTACCCTCACTATTTCGTTGTCCTCCCTCTCATTCACCCATTTTCCATTTTGCTCTTCCTGACTTTCATTTCATTTCTCTCTAGTGCATAGCTCCACCTCTCCAGGGTCTCCTCAACTTGCTCCCTATTCTCTCCACAGTTCAACATGAAAGGCCTCAGAGGCGATCTTTGAGGTACTCCCACCTCCACCTCTGCTCACCTCACCGCCGTTACGCTGCCCTCATACATATCCTTCACCACTCTTACACACTTCAATGTGCTACTCACCACTTCTTCATACACCAGCTGCCTTGGCACCCAGTCATATGCTTTCTCTGAATCCTCGAAGATAAAATGCAACTCCTTTTGACCTTCATCTCCATTAACATTCTCAAAGCAAATGTTGCGTTTGTAGTGCTTTACCTGGCATGAAACCACTGCTGCCCGCTAATCATCTCCTCTTAACTTAACTTAGTCTTTCCCATAACTCCATGCTGTGGCGGATCAGCTTTATCCCTCTGGAGTTATTACAGCTCTGCACATCACCCTTATTCTTGAAAATCGTTACCAGTACCTGTCTTCTTCACTTCTCAGACATCCTCTCACTTTCCAAGATCCTGTTAAACAATCTAGTTAAAAAACTCCACTGCCATCTCTCCTAAACATCACCATGCCTCCACAGGGAAGCCTTTAAAATCGCTCTCATATCTGTACAGTAAATATGGCTCTGTCCAAAGGTAAGAATTCATCTAGTACCTCTAAGCTTATGCTAATCTAAGCTAACTGGGTGCTGGTGGTAGCTTCTTATTTACCATACAGATAAAATTGTGGTTTTAATCTTTTCATCTAAGTCTCTGCAAGAAAGCAAATAAGAGCCATCCATTTTCTACAGTCATTTATCCTTTGCAGGGTCATGGAAGGCTGGAGCCGATCCCAGCTGACATTGGGCGAGAGGCGTGGTACACACTGTACAGGTCACCAATTCATCACAGGGCTGACACATAGATAGAAACAACCATTCACACTCACATTTACACCTGCGGGCAATTTTAGAGTCACAAATTAACTTACTGACCTGTGTGTCTTTAGACACACGTGGAGAACATGCAGAAAGCCGACTGGACTCCAAAGCCTTCTTCAGATAGACAAGTACTAATCACTGCACCACTTTGCTGCCCTGACATTATTCGACTTCCTATAATTTTCTGTAGTTACATTTTTTCTTCTTTAATTTTTATTCCATTTTTAGCTGTACTTGTGAGCTACACTTGCCTGATATCAGACAGAATTGTCAGAGGAGTGAGTGGATTTAAAGGCCTGAACCCAGCCAACAGTTATACTATCTATCTATGAATAAACTGCTAAAGTTTGCAAGTAAGTTAATCAGTGCAATGCCAGGAAATTTATTCTGAAGATAGGTGACGGGCCTGCTTGTCCAATTATACAGGAGCAAGGAGAGTCTGGAACAGCATGGGTTAATCAAAATGTAATCACACCTCAGTGGGTGATTCAATCTGTGCTTGTCACACAGTACATTAGGTTAGAGCAGACACATATTTATGGTTCATTTTGCTGTGACAACAATAGTCTGCCTCCTGACTGCTCACTGACAATACCCACCCTTGACACCAATGACCTGAGAAATTTAGGCAGCCACTTTCATCTAAACGAGAAGAATGAACCCATGAACTCACATCGTAGACACACTCCAACAATGCCTAATCACTACAGTCTGGATTTAGACTCTGTCCCTCCGCTCCGGCAGCACTGTTGAGAAAGACATCTTGTGAGCATTGGAGCAAAACTCTATTTCTATTCTTGTCTCCTGCACGCAGAGCTGCATTTGATTCAAGATCTTCCCGAACAGACGAATTGATCATGAAGGCTTCCACAGCTAAAGATTTTCCTCGTTTTGTTCTTCCACTGGATTTATGTCTCGCTGAAAGGTTTTATGTTTGCCTAAACACAAAGAGCTCTGCGCAGCATAGGTAACTAAGATTTGTGGTTTAATCCACATCACACACGTCAGAGTTGACACATCATCGGTTTTTTGAATCACCTTCAAGCGTCTGCTGTTTTGAAATTCAACACCTGAATGAAGATAAGATTGAGGACATGACTCCTTATCTGCACCTGTCTACCACTATCTGTCAATCAATCTTTCACTCTCTGTGTTTATCTGTCAGTAACTAAGTATATTTACTGAAGTACTGTAATTATGTACATATTTGAGGTATTTGAGTATCTGATGCTATTTTACACTCCATTACATTTTAAAGGTAAATATTGTACTTTATTCCACTACATGTATACAGCAGTCACTCTTACTAGATTTTTTTTAGATTATTATTTTACATTTTTTTTAAAAAGAGTAGAGCACTTAGTGCTAGAGCATGCACCCCATTTACCAAGGCTAAGCCAGAGTTCAATTCCAACAGGCCTTTGCTGTGTCATCACTTTCCTGTTTATCTGCAGCAGTGCTATCGAATAAATAAATAAATAAATAAATAAATAAATAAATAAAATCATTACTTAAACACACACACACACACACACACACACACACACACACACACACATCATAACACATCATAAGCTTATGAAAGAAGGCAATGCTTTGGTAAAGATTAAAACAGTGGGAGGCTGGAGCAGATCCCAGCTGACATTGGGTGAGAGGCGTTTTACAACCAGGACTGGCTGCCAGTTCATTACAAGGATGACACAAAGACAGTTCAAGATACTGAATGTTTTGCAGAACATCCAATATTTCACACATTAAAACAAGGCAATGTAAAAACTGATATAAGCACAGCTATTTTAGTTTTTTCCTTCCCTGTTAATCTTCCCATGACCCCACAGATTTATTGTAACCCCTTTAGATGGAGATGGAGCCCTAAACTCTAGGTTGGGAATCAGTGCACTATATTAGCTAGTTGTATATTGTGTAGTTAACCAGTTTGACCAGCTACAACAGTAGAATACTGCTTACACAATGCTGCAGTAACAACAATTTCAATTACTTCATCAAGCAGAGCATCAACCATAAATGCCAAACATGATCAGATTCCAGCTTCTTAAATGAGAGGATCTGCTGCTTTTCTCTGTTTTATATCATAAATTAAACATCTATGTCGCACAGCTCAAATAGAGAATTATACTGTATTTGACGTGAAGCATTAGGTAGGTTGGAGGTCATTTTTAGGATTTTTTTTATGTTATTATGTAACATGCATGTTTGATGTGCAAATTTCTGATCAAACGTGCTGACCTATGCAAAATTAATCATTTCTAGCAAACAGAATGTGTCAAGCAGATGGAGAGTAATGATCTAACGTTAGAAGAGAAGCTCATTTCTATGACCACCTGCTTCTGAACTTATCAAGGGTACACACAACACAATAAGATATCCTCCGTATATTGCAGGGGAAAATCCATCTACAGCCTATCTCTGAATGTCTTTACAGAACCCAATTAGATGAGCCTCAGAAAACAGATTGTTTGCCATATTGAAACTTAGAAATACGCTTCTATCTTAGAGTATAGTAATATTTATCTTTATGAGCCTCCCTTTACTTCGCTCTACGATGTAATCACAAAACAACAACCCCTGACCAGTTGGATAATACCGACTTTAAAACAAAAAATCAATTTTGTGTTCCACAATTTCACTGACGAAACAGAGGTTACATTTGTTTTGAAAGATGGGAGAAGATTGCTCTTACATTGGTAAAATAATGCATCACCACTGAGAACAGCAGATGTGCTGTGATCCACATAGAATTAGTCGGGAAAAGAGAAGTTCAATATTTTGTCGAAATATGCAACTAGTCAACTGGTTCCCTAGCAACAACTCAGAGGCAGGTAATAACCCAGCACGTAGGCCAAATGCTAAGCTAAGCTAATCAACTGCGAGCTGTCACTCCTGTCGGACAGACAGGAGAGTTATATCAATTTTCCCATTTCTCAGTGTCTATCTATGTGCATCCTTTTAAAAGGTAAATCGATGTTGTCTTTGCGATGGACACAACAGCCACTTGGGAATCAGCAAGCAGCTAATTTGTGAGCATAAGTCAATGACTGTAACACATGAGGATCCATCAGCTAAACTCTGTGGAGCGCAGAGGAGGTGAGAGCACGACAGTTTCTCAGTGGGGGGAAAAGGTTAGGTCAGATTGGTCGATGTTTTCGTGCAGCTGAGCTAAGGTTTGTGCTAATTGGAAAGTGAATGGAGATATGTCAGGAGCGTGTTTGCCAGCACTTTACTGTAGCATGTAGGCTAATGCACAGCCACATGGTTCAGACAGACATCAGACTTTGCCAACAGGTTAGATCAGATGTGATGCAATATTTTTAAAATGATGAATCTGTTTTTCATTTCTTATGAACTTTAGTCAGCGACTGCCACCGCATCACGTTTACATGTGCAGTTTATCGTTACAGCACAAATTCATGAGTAAATGAGACTTAACTGTGACCTTGGTAAATGTTAAGCATCTCTGTTTCATTATCAGTAGCCTTCATTATAATTCCTTTTCTGAAGTTGCTGATCTCACACAAATCCACCATTGAAATGTGCCTTCATTCACAGAGGATAGTCCCGCATGCTAATTGTGTAATTAGCTGCTGCTTTTGTGAAGCAGATGTTACATAATTGCAAAGAGCAGCCAAAATTTGAACAGGAAGCTTCCATGTACCCAAATCCATTGTGTAACCTTTCTACCATAAAATAACAGATCTGAAATCAGTTTGATGCTACAGGGTACGATTACTCACAGCAGCTAAGTAGCGCTTTACAGCACAAAGTCAGGCATCACTAACTAAATTACTGATTTTGATAAAAATTGGACATTGAACAATTCCCCAATGACATCCTCCGGCTGCTCCGCCGGCTTCCTGTACAGTAAACTGCTGTGGACTGTAGCTGCTGTTAGCTAACAGCTGCCCACAGCCCCAGGGGAATGTAAGTGTTTGTATCACAGGCGTGTTGGACCAGGAAGACGAGGTTTCAAGGAACAGTGTGTGAGGGAATACTGACAGGGTTTGGCATGTGTGTCATGCCAGAACCGGAGCTGGGCAAGTGGGCAATATAACCAGACTTAGCAGCTTCTAAGAGAACATTGAGGGAGGCCGCTAAGAAGAGAAAAAGACAGTGACCGAGTAAGAACCCGCTGAACAAGAGTAAATCTTGGACTTGCTTTTAGTTCTCATGGGGAGCTTGGTGAAATAAAAGACAGCCAAGCTGGGAATCTTGCTGTTGGAAAAGTCAGTAATATTAGCTGGCTGCTATGTCTTGTGTTATTGCACTTGCTTGATGTTAGGAAAGTTGTTGGTTAGTTTTTGATCCTAAGTAATATAACATAATAAATAACAAATATGCATGCACAGCTGTCCATATTTACCAAAGTGGTAATTCACTTTGAAACTGGGCATATTGCTTGAAGTTTTACCAATGCAATGCAGATTATTATTGATGAATATTGTCTGTGTTCAGGCTGAGTATGGACATCATTAATGACCTCCGTAACTGTGGAGTGAAGCCTATATAGAAGTGCCAAAAACTGCAGTGCCTCAAACACCCACTTGAGGCTGGCAACAGAACAAATAAATCTCCACAAGCCCACAAGTTAAAATGTCCAACTTCACAGCAGAAATAAACATGTTTACAGCCTCGTACAACAAAATGGTTTTGGTCTCCATAGTTAATTTCCCTGTTCACGACAACAGTACTGAGTCTGAATTTTCTTTAACTCACCCGTTCAAATTATATTAAGGCTTAAAGTTATGCATAATGAACAGCATGGCTGACTGGTTTTAAATGCACATACTGAAGAATGTAGGAAAAAATGTAAATACAAAGAAGGAAGGCAGTAAAGAGATCCCAGGTGCAAAAGTAAAGAGTGTGCACAGATTGATCATTACGCAGAAAGCACATTTGGGCACTTTGGATGACTTTCTGGCCTCATTTATAAATAAGGCCAGAGAATCATTTGGGAGAACTCAAAACAGCAAAAGCAAAGCAGAGGACAGTACGCTAACAATCTCTTCTTTAATATGCTTCTCACTCTGCCATCCTCAATCAAAACAAATGACCTGAGCGGCATGAGGCACAGGGTGGAGCAACTCTGATCTTCCTGAAAGAAGAGATGTGACAGATTTTTAGATGCTGAAACTGTTTGAAATGCTAATGCACTCTGCCCGTGGACAAAAAAAAAACACACAAGGGGAACACCGATAAACACCCACGAGCATATGCACACACAAACAGACATATGCAAAAAACATGCACATTGCTCAAGGGTACGGTATTTGTTACATGATTGATGGTCAGTGCTGTGTACACCACAGTGAGACTGCAGTGACTCCAGAAAACAGGGCTGTGCTTCAACTTCTGCTGCCTCCTGCACAATAAACACTACAGCTGAGTCCTACCCTTTGACTTACAGGAAAGGCTGCTCATTTGAGCTGCATTTGGCACAGTTAAAGGGGTCACCCGGGGTCGTGAACAAGGGCGAGAAGAATTGTGAGATTGATAGCCTTGGTGTATGACAGTTTTGCAACTCAAGCAGCACACACCTTGGTATCAGACCTTGGTAGTGAAGAAAGAGCTAAACCACAAATCAAAGGCTTTTGATTTACCGACCAATCCTCGTTACGACCATCACCTATGCAAGCACCTCAAAATGAGATGACTCTGAAAGGGAGCTGGTCATACTCTGAGTGACAGGATGAGGAATTTGCAATTTCGGGAGACCTTGGCATCCCGCCACTTCTCCATAGTGAGATAAGCCAGCTGAGGTGGTTTGAGCTCCAAACACCCCCTGTCGGTAGGTGACAACAGAACAAACTTGGCCAGGACTTTGTGTGGAGATTACATCTGCCAGTCCTCTTCAGCGTAGCACTGACCTGGATAAATAGCTACAAAATGGATTTCGGTATAACATCTTTTCGAGAATGAACCGAACAATATTCAGCATTACTGATTCTTCGTAGTTGAGGCTGCACCAAGTCAGAACGTGAAGCTCGCCTATTGTTTGACCCAAAACCATTTAATGTCCTGAAGACTTGTTTTGTTTTGTTTTTATCTGTATTCTTTTTTTTAACTTGGTTTGAAGTGCACAGAGTTCGTGAAGTCGTGAAGTGAAGCCTATGCTGAAGTGTCAAAAACTGCAGTTCCTCAACGTCGAATTGAGGCTGGCTAATGAATGAGACTTCATAAGCCCCCATGTTAAAATGTCCAACTTCACGGCAGAAATAAACATGTTTACAGCCTGGTAAAAAAAAAAAAGTTTTGCTCTCTATAGCTAATGACACGACAACTCACCTGTTCAAATTATATTAAGGCTTAGTTAAATGCATGGTCACTTTAATTGACAGGTAACCGGACTGTTACAGGTAGCTTGTATGAGCAACCAGTCTTCATTCAGCCCGCCTCAGGTCCACCAATGATCCACGTCCATTTTTGGATTAGCTGGGAGGCACCAGAGGCAGGACTTTTTGAGTATCAAATAATAACTGAGGACATTTATTCCTAGCTTTGAATTTGATTACTGCTCATTCAGTCATAATTCTAAATATAAAACATTATAGTAGAGTTACTCTGTCCTCATTAATTTTACCTTTCATGTCCTTTTGGTAACAATTTTCTGCATGTAAAGCAAATCACAGATCAAGCATGCTGTTTGGGAATTATTAACATTTTATTCATAGCATGTAAAGTGTGGTCAAGTAGCAAATGGGCCAAGTGTAATAGCTACGTATACATGCATATTTAATAAACAACAAATTGACCTGCTTCATTTCCAGTGGTGCAGCACTGCCTATGCCGCCACTGAGTGCTACAAGGCAATTAAGTCCTGCGCTATATATGCCTATCATTCATCACGACCGACTCTCTGCAGTGCAAAAATGTGGCACTTTCTTTTCTGTAAAATGTTGCCTCTGCATAATCCTGGCAGCAATGACGTTGCCTTCAAAACATGAAATAAATGAACTATAGGCCTTCAAGGTAGTATATAAATGTAATTTATTAATCTTCACTGGTGACAATAACTGAAGTGCAAAAGACTTTGTGTCAGGTATAACTTAGAGGTGCAGGAACAAACCTTTAGCTTTAATGACTAATGAATTTGGTGTTTGTACTTTATGACTTATATATAACTGAATTACAACAGAGTGCAACACAGTGCCAGATAGTAGGATACTACTGTGATGCAGTCAGTCTAATCTGTTGAAGACTGCTGCAGCTATGTGTAATAAATGGGCTGATTGGAAGTTGTCTCCATTGAGACAGAATCTGCGCAGTGAGACAAAGATACATTTTACCTTTCAGCATGGAGTTGCTTAGTGTTATGTGGGAGTTAAAGTGAGATGGATGAGGATATTTTTTCCTGAATAATACATAATATGAGCCTCTCATCT
Organism: Larimichthys crocea; assembly: GCF_000972845.2. Classification (NCBI taxonomy): domain Eukaryota; kingdom Metazoa; phylum Chordata; class Actinopteri; family Sciaenidae; genus Larimichthys; species Larimichthys crocea. The sequence goes on along the minus strand of NC_040018.1, from coordinate 12,945,800 downwards.
AAGAATAACAAGAAACCCATTGATCCTTTCAGCACTAGAATTAGCATGTTAAACTCACATGCTCGACCATAGTAGCGTGGTAACATGACATCTCGGGGGCGAAAACAAAACGTGAAAACGTGTTCTTTTGGTGAAAAATGATCAGCAAATTTTTTCACTCTCTTCCTCGAGTATCACACAGACAAACATCTGTTTTTGACAGTTATATTGGATTCTTAATTCAAACTCAAGAGGATCATTAGAGATTTAATGGAGCACAACAGGCTCAGGGAGTCCTGTGAGGTCCTAATCGAATCGAGGCTGCTCAGTCACAAAAGCAAAATGAGTGGGAGGTGCTGAACCAGTTTCTGATTAGGTCACTTTTTTTTTTTACCCATCTCTACACAATTCACACATTAGGACTTTGGCGGAGCAGAGAAAGGAGAAATGAGGAAAAAAAGACCATCATTAAATTTTAAAGGGACACTCATCATCCTCATTTTGCCAAGGTTGCCCACAAACCTCCTCTAATACCCTGTTGGAGTCTGGTAGTTACAGTATGTTGCAGGACTGTTTACTCACTACTGGAGCCCAAAGCATTCATATGAACTATAAATCTCTACTGAAGGACCAAATATTTACTCTTGTTTGCTCTGTCTTTTAAGGGCTCCTAGAAATGTACTAGGTTCCTTTATAATCATGTTTTTGTCACAGTGTTGAATACATTTCCAGACTTCTAGTATTGGCATCTATATTTCACTGAATATTCATTCAAGTACATTGTGCGAGTAATTAGAATTTCTTTTGGGAGAGGATGGAGTAAACATGGAGTTCAGCCAAAGGGTTACGGGAGCAATTCCAGTAGTTCAAGTCACCTGCTTAATTGCTTTGCTCACATTGCATTCTTTTTTTTATTTCAAAGACACCTTTCATGTCAGGAGTTCCAAAAACTAAGAGGAAATAGTGTGTACCCTGCATGTTTGACAGTTTGTTGCAAACCTAAGAAATGAAGGAAAATAGCAGTTAATTTTACGCTCTTTCAAAATGTTCTGACTGTATGGTGGCATAGAGACATAAATTAAATGTAATAATAGCTGTCCTATCTCACATCTCTGTGGCCTTGAAATTCTCTGAAGACATTTCCGAGGAGAGCCACCTGTTCAGATAACCCCACGAACGAACCCCAAAATGGATCAAACATTATGAAGATTTCAAGGTGATATAGTTTCTTTTACCCTGAATGAAAAAATATTTAGAAAAACATGTAGATCTCACTCACCATCTGCATGTCAGTCACATTGTACAAAGTGTCATTACCCAAATGTCAAACACCTGGAACCCGCTTGCTGGAAACTGCTGCTTTTGCACAGCTTGAAGCACCTGCTCAAGAAAGACAATCACATCAGCACAAGGAAAGAAAATCACAGAGCAGCAAGAAGGTGTTAAGAAAAAATGAAGCTGACAGGAGGGTTTGCATGATGCCTTACAGCCATGTTTAGTAAAACAAAGGAAGACATTTATTCACACAAATTGTTCACTGAGAGAGGTGGGCGTAGTGTCCAAATGTGAGGCACTTTTCACACACTGCAGCAAAAATGTTCATTTGTCACAATTACTTTAGTTTCACTAAAAAAGGGGTTTGATTATCCATGAGCCAAAAAGTCCCTGTAGATTTTCCCCACCTCCTCGTGATGAACAAGCTTTCAGCACCAACAGAGAGAGACGGGTTTAGTGTGATTTGAGTTTATTTTTAATATCACAAAAAGAAAAATGTTCCCAAGAGATGCATTGAGTTTCTCAGCTGCAGTGGGACTTGTCGCTTGTATGTCTTCCTTTCATTCTTTCATTTCTTTTATTGCACAGGTTATTGTACTTTTATCGTACTAGCAAGAGGATGAAGTTTAGTGTGAGATGTGATGCATGTGGTGATGACTGACAATAAAGCTATTGTATACACTCCTGTTTGTCAAGTGTCCTGTCCAACCATGTGTTAGTCCGTGTCCCTTTCTGTGATGCTCAGCTCCAAGCTTATTTGTTCCCACTGAAAACAAAATCTTAAAAAACAGGACACAAATATAGTCTTGTTTTTTTAAAAGGCAAAAAATAGTTTCCTAAAACACTTGGGAACTGTAGTTTTTAGTAAATAATATTTAAACAGGAGTAAATGTGGATTTGTTGGGGACTATTTTCTGCGACATATTGTGTGTGCTCATGGCAGCAGGATGGTGTATGTGGGACTCACTCAGAATAAACTGCAATGCTCATGTTCATTGTAAAGAAGGAACATGTCACCCAGTATGACGGTGTGGCTCGCTGATGTTTTCCTAATAGCTTTTGTACAGCAGTTGATGGTTTGATGGCAGAGAGGATCAAGATAGTCACGTCTGGCTTTGGCTACACAGACAACATTTGTTAGTGCATCAGTTCATTCTTTGGTCTTTTCAAGGGATTTTTTTGACAATAAGAAAAGCAGATCAAGACAAGTTAAGAGTTCAAATGAAATGAAAGTACATTTTGTCTCTTTTGAGTTTGTGTCTGGTGACAGAGCCAGAGGAGTCTTTTGTCCATTTTTCTTTCTAAACCACAGCATGATGGTCCATTAGACCCATAGTGTTCTAGCACGTAAATATTTTGGGTATACATTGAGTGCTGCAGGCAATGGTCCTTACTGAGCACACCCCCATGTAACATTTATGGCTCAGGATTTGCTGTTATATTCTTAAATGTTGTGAAAAAGCATTTTCTTCCAACTGCTTTGTTGCCTCATACACCTCCTTTTCACAGCAGAAGTGTCGGGTAAAAAAAAAATAAATACAGACAGCAGTCTTTCTCTTTATTCCTGCTCCACTGCGTGGATGTCTGCAGGTGCAAAACATCCACACTATCAGACCACGAGTGGTATGACAAGTCAGTGCCATGCCACACCAACAGCAGAACATAGTGCCTGGGAACAACTTCACATCCTGTCAAACAGTGTGTTGTGCTAACTGAATTCAAAAGGATGAGTAAGGCAGAGACTGCAGTGTTTACTTGATAGCTATTGAAAGTGACACAAAACCTTGCCTCTACATTTGTGCCATTGTAAAGCAAACACACAGTAATGGCGCTGATTCAAAAGGACGCTGTATGTTGTGCAACATCACTATGGATTTATTTGTAACGTTTAACAGTGTCACTCATAACTGTAGGCGATTTATTTATTCAAGTTTAAATGTATCAATGTATCAATGAGAGAGAAGGTCACATTATATCTCCAGTGAAAAAACAATTAATAAATTATATGTATGGTTATCAATTTGAAGGTTGTTTATAGTTAACTTTGTAAGAGAAGGCAGTTTTCAAGTCAACACTTTGATTAAATCATAGTCATGATTACCTATAGGATTGGTTACATTAGATTCTTATTTATCCAGTTTACTTTTATCAGGGACATTTACTCTACAGAGGAACGACAGATCATATCTTCTTTGAGAAGCAAAGATAATACAATGTGTTTTCACAGCACATTTTGTCTTTTTTCTTTCTAGGGTCTAAGGACAGAGGGTGTCACTCCCTGTACAGATTGTAAAGCCCTCTGAGGCAAATGTACTTTGTGACTTTGGGCTATACAAATAAAATTGATTTGATTTGATTTGATTTGATTTGATTTTCAACCATATTTCCATTCCTGACTACCTGCAAATACATTATTTACTTATTATTTATTTATTTATTTTGTTTTGCTCTGAAATGCAATGTCTAATTTCTGCAAGAACTGATATCCATTACTTAGATGTGTTAGTATTACATGAAATGTAACTCTGCTCAGAAGTGCAATAGCTAAAATAATAATAATAATAATAACAGTCTAGTTAAAAATAAATCTTAAATTCACATGTTAACGATAGTTAACAGTATCTAAAGCTGACTCATGTTGACTCCACACTTCTCATGAGAATACTGAAGGGGCTTCTGATCTTTGAACCTCTAGAGTCTCCTTGAATGTTTGATAATGATTATTGTCATGGACTCACTAGACAGGCCACAGGCTGTTAATTGCCACTAATTACACTCACTCAGCACACCTGTTTTCCACACCTGTCCCTCGTTATCCTCTGCTCTCTCTGTGCATTTAAGCCCAGGTCTCTCCACAGTCAGTGTCAGTTCGTCTTCGAAGAAAGAGTTATTCCTGTTCGTCGGCTGAAGACTGATCCCCAGACCCTGAACCTGCTTTGAACCTGACCACTCGTTTCCTGCTGCTCCTGACGCCAGGATCCTGTATCTCCACCAGTCTCGGTGCCGGCGCTCTGTGGATTCTGAGACTCCAGTCCACTCCCTGCAGACCTCCAGACGCCAGTCAGCCCTCGACCCTCCAGCCTCATAGTCATGATTACCTATAGGATTGGTTACATTAGATTCTTATTTATCCAGTTTACTTTTATCAGGGACATTACTCTACAGAGGAACGACAGATCATATCTTCTTTGAGAAGCAAAGAAATACAATGTGTTTTCACAGCACATTTGTCTTTTTTTCTTCTAGGGTCTAAGGACAGAGGGTGTCACTCCCTGTCAATTGTAAAGCCCTCTGAGGCAAATGTACTTTGTGACTTTGGGCTATATAAATAAAATTGATTTGATTGATTTTCAACCATATTTCCATCCTGACTACCTGCAAATACATTATTTACTTATTATTTATTATTTATTTTGTTTTGCTCTGAAAGTCAATGTCTAATTTCTGCAAGAACTGATATCCATTACTTAGATGTGTTAGGATTACATGAAATGTAACTCTGCCTCCGAAGGACATA